>NC_091368.1:15608916-15623916 GCF_038502225.1 Cherax quadricarinatus
TGTGTCTCTGACATGTATTGTGTGCAAAGTCATGGAGAAGATTATCAGGAGGAGAGTGGTCGAACACCTGGAAAGGAACAAGATTATAAATGAAAACCAGCATGGGTTCATGGAAGGCAAATCTTGTATCACAAACCTCCTGGAGTTTTATGACAAGGTAACAGAAGTAAGACACGAGAGAGAGGGTTGGGTAGATTGCGTTTTCCTAGACTGCAGGAAGGCCTTTGACACAGTTCCCCACAAGAGATTAGTGCAGAAGCTGGAGGATCAGGCACACGTAAAAGGAAGGGCACTGCAATGGATAAGGGAATACCTGACAGGGAGGCAGCAACGAGTCATGGTACGTGAAGAGGTATCACAGTGGGCGCCTGTTACGAGCGGGGTCCCACAGGGGTCAGTTCTAGGACCAGTGCTATTTTTGATATATGTGAACGACATGATGGAAGGAATAGACTCTGAAGTGTCCCTGTTCGCAGATGACGTGAAGTTGATGAGAAGAATTAAATCGGACGAGGATGAGGCAGGACTGCAAAGAGACCTGGAGAGGCTGGACATGTGGTCCAGTAACTGGCTTCTCGAATTCAATCCAGCCAAATGCAAAGTCATGAAGATTGGGGAGGGGCAAAGAAGACCGCAGACAGAGTATAGGCTAGGTGGACAAAGACTACAGACCTCACTCAGGGAGAAAGACCTTCGGGTGACCATAACACCGAGCACATCACCGGAGGCACACAACCAAATAACCGCTGCAGCATACGGGCGCCTGGCAAACCTGAGAATAGCGTTCCGATACCTTAATAAGGAATCGTTCAAGACACTGTACACTGTGTATGTTAGGCCCATACTGGAGTATGCAGCACCAGTCTGGAACCCACACCTGATCAAGCACGTCAAGAAGTTAGAGAAAGTACAAAGGTTTGCAACAAGGCTAGTCCCACAGCTCAAGGGAATGTCGTACGAGGAAAGGTTAAGGGAAATCGGACTGACGACACTGGAGGACAGAAGGGTCAGGGGAGACATGATAACGACATACAAGATACTGCGGGGAATAGACAAGGTGGACAGAGATAGGATGTTCCAGAGAGGGGACACAGGGACAAGGGGTCACAACTGGAAACTGAAGACTCAGACGAGTCACAGGGACGTTAGGAAGTATTTCTTCAGTCATAGAGTTGTCAGCAAGTGGAATAGCCTAGCAAGTGAAGTAGTGGAGGTAGGAACCATACATAGTTTTAAGAAGAGGTATGACAAAGCTCAGGAAGCAGAGAGAGAGAGGATCCAGTAGCGATCAGTGAAGAGGCGGGGCCACAACAGGTCAAAAACGTCAAGAAACTAGATAAAGTGCAAAGGTTTGCAACAAGACTAGTCCCGGAGGTTAGGAGGATGTCCTATGATGTAAGGTTAAGGGAACTCAGCCTGACAACACTGGAAGAGAGGAGGTATAGGGGGACAAGATAACGTCGTATAAAATAAGCTAAGGAATTATCAAGGTGGCCAGTGGCAGAATGTTTCAGGGACAGGGACGAAAGAACAAGGGGACAAAACTGGAAGCTAAAAACTCAGATGAATCATACGGATGGTAGGAAGTACTTCCACAGCCTTAGACTTTCAGGAAGTTGAAGAATCTGGAGTGTGAAGTAGTGGAGGCAGGAACCATTCAAAACTTTAAAAGTGATACGACAATTTTCTTGGAGGAGGTAGAGAATGGACTTAAAATCGATCAGCGAAGAGCTGGGGCCTGAACTTAAGACTCGACCCCTACAACCACAATTAGGTGAGGACACACAGGCAGCCAAAAACGCATTCACGCACGCACGCACACACACACACACACACACACACACACACACACACACACACACACACACATACACACGCATACACACACACACACACACACACAGATGAATCACAGGGATGTTAGGAAGTATTTCTTCAGCTACAGAGTAGTCAGGAAGTGGAATAGTTTGGGAAGCGATGTAGTAGAGCCAGGATCCATACATAGCTTTAAGCAGAGGTATGATAAAGCTCACGGTTCAGGGAGAGTGACCTAGTAGTTACCAGTGAAGAGGCGGGGCCAAGAGCTGGGACTCGACCCCTGCAACCTCAACTAGGTGAGTACACACACACACACACACACACACACACACTCACACACACACACACACACACACACACACACACACACACACACACACACACACACACACACACACACACACACGCGCGCGCGCGCGCGAAGCAGTATCGCTAAATAGTGCTCCCAGGATTTAGCGATCTAGTGGCTGTCCTAAGATATTATTAGCGGTCATCGTACGTGAGTGAATCAGTGAACATTCCTACAAGAGTGTAATAGTTTTCAAGAGTGCGAATAATGTGATAAGATCAAGAATTTTAAAATTTAAATTTGAATTAATGTTGAGTGAGGGAGGGTAGCAGTCAGCTGATGACGCTGCTGGCTGCAGTGTTGACACAAAATATCCAAACATAGTTAATTGAGTTAACAAATACAGATATTGGTTGTTATAGCAGCAGTGTAGTGACAAGGTCATAAACTAGTGATTAAGTAAATACTGAAAGTAAGAAAAAAATTGTCAATCCCCAGCTGTTGGTGTTGTGAATGTAGTTAATATCATCAGATTTGTTATGACCATAATACTGTACTAAAGAAAAAAAGAGTGAATACCAAGTCTTAAAATAAAAATAAAATAAAAAATTGAATGCATGATAAAGCTCCTGAAGGAGTTACAAAGTGAAGGAGTTGATAGTAGCCGACATCAGGAACCTCCACTGTGCAGATCACTTGCCTATGTGTGGTTAGTTTTTGGTGTGTGTCTAAAATCTCAGTGTCTCGTCCTGCTGGTTGTATGCTATACCATCACTCTCTCCCCAACTTTCAGTATCAGGAGATAGATAGTGGTAACCCTGATAATGTTTAGTAAATTATCTAAATATCTTCAGAAGAATTGTGTAGCCTAGTGAACCCCCCCCCCCCATCTTTCTGACAGCGACAAGCTAGTAAACGAGTACGTACATACAAACAAACGTGTTCACCAGTAATTGTTATTATAGTAAATGTTAGTATATGTTAATAAGGAATTGAGTGAGAAATAATCCTATAATCTTCAGAAAAGTAACGTAGCCTAGTGTGCAAAGATCCGGGCCTTGAGAGACCGGTGAACCAAGGACAACAAGATCCGGGCTGGGAGAGTACCGGTGATCCAAGAACAACAAAGATCCGGGCCGGGAGAGTACCGGTGAACCAAGAACAACAAAGATCCGGGCCGGGAGAGTACCGGTGATCCAAGAACAACAAAGATCCGGGCCGGGAGAGTACCGGTGAACCAAGAACAACAACAATAGTGTGTTAACGTGACCCCCCTCTTTTTCAAAGAACAAGCTAGTAAACACACACACATACAAACAATTGTACACAGTAACTATTATAGAGTATATATTAGTGTATATTAATAAGGAATTGATTGTGAAAAAAAATTATAATCTTCAAAAGAGTAGCGTAGCCTAGTGTGATATATGAACCTTCCCCCCTTTTTTTTATAGACTAAGACAAAAGCGCGTGCGCACGCACACGCGCACACACACAGGTAGTAAGACAGAATAAGGAACGAGAGTTCACTAGGAATGAGCAAGAAGTCTGCGAGTAGCTAACAATAAAATATAGGAAGTATTCTCAATAGAATCAGGAACATTGCCATTCGAAGAGGGAGCATGAATCACTGAGAACTGGACACAATACACACAACAGAAAGTTGAAGAAACTTCTGAGTGAGACAGGAGGTAGGGTTATGGAGACGAGTAGTGGAACTCCTGGAAAGAAGATAAATAAGCAACTGTCAGGACTGTTATAGAGATGGTAAAGCCATTCTCCTATATCTGCTCCAGTTCTATCCAGGGTAACGAACGTTAGGCAGGCGAGAGAGAGACTGGCGTGTATATTGTTGAACTGGGAAAGAGTTGTTCATTGAAGTACTTTAGAAGAGACTGGGACAAACGATAGAGAAGAAGACAGAATGGGGATGGCACTACAGTGGATCAAGTAATACATAACAGGAAATGAACATCGAGTTATTGTCTTGGGAGGAGGTGTGTGAGGAGTGGAATTCCACCAGGGTTAGTTCTTAGACCAGTACTGCTTCATGTGTACGTAAACGATAAAATAAAAGAAATAGTACGTGGTGGAGGGTAACATAAACAGGAACAGATCAGGAAAGATTAGGAATGAATCTGCACATGTTGCACGATTGGCCTGACTAGTTTCTATTAGAATTCAACCTAAGCAAATGCAAGGATATGAAAATCGGGAAAATGCAAAAGAGACTGGATGCAGAGTACAGGCTAGGAGACAAAGGCTGCAAATCTCCATGAAAAAAAAAGACCTCGCATTGATCATAATTCTGAACACTTCCAGTGAGGCACATGTCAACCGAATATTTGCTGCAGCAAACGCAAAACTGGAAAATTTAAGGGGAGATTTCTGGAACTTCAACTACGACGTATTTATTACTCAATACGTGGCTAACGTCAAGCCCATCTATGAGTATGAAGGGACTGTATTCAACTCACATATGATAAGGCATGTGAAGAAGTTGCAAAATATGAGCAGTGCAAATAAACAAAAGGAGCTAAAGCTGATGGCAGGAAAGAGAAGAAAAAATAAGAGTAATATGATTATGATGTACAAAATATTGAGAGGATTTGAAATAGTGGAGAAGTCGAATCTGTTTAAGTGGCTGGCCTGAGGAACACCGAGCAGAGCTGCAACCTAAAAACAAAGGTGAGTTTCAATAATGTCTTGAAATACTTTTCTAGCTAAAAGTTGAAGGATCAAAACAGTAAAATGGGAGAGGAAAAGATCCATACGTATCTCTAAGAATAGGTAAGCCGTATAAAAATACCTTAACAGAATACTCCTTAGAGTTTCCCAAGGGCACCCTGCCCAACGATTTCCTCCCTAGAGTTTCCCAAGGGTGTTCTGTCCAGCGATTTCCTCCCTACAGTTTCCCGAGGGTGTCCTGTCCAGTGATTTCCCTCCTAGAGTTTCCCAAGGACGCCGGGCCCAGCGACTTCCTTCTTAGAGAGTTCCCCAGAGTGTCCACGTCTGGAACATTAGCTCACCAGAGATCACTGCTCAGTGATTTTCCTGAGCAGCCACTTCTTAGGGAGTTTCCTGCCCAGCCACTTTATCCCTAGGGACTTCCAAAACTGCCCATGCACCCCTGCTGAGACAAGACAAGAGAGTTTAGGTGTGACCCCTGTGGGGTGAGCGGGAAATACGGGACAGGCGAAGAATAGCTTTGAAGAGGAGTGTCCGCAGTCGTAGAGAAAGTGGCAGGGCTTAACCCAGCAGCTAGGCGCTCGTGGGGCGGATTGGAGAAACAGGAGCAGGCTCTGTTGCAACGGTCTTGTGGTAGTTGGAGGTCTTTGAGTCTTGAGAAGCTGGCAGTAGGCTAGGTCGCATGACAAAGCAGGCAAGTAGAAACATCAGAGGGCAGCTCACGGGTGGGTGTTATAGGAGTGAGTAAGCTGGCAAGTTTGTAGTGGAACCATTTTCAAATTTTATGAAGCTGCTTCTGGAGAGGTGGTATAGTTTAGTCTTGTTACCAAAGGTAAAACATAGAGGCTTGAGGAGCTCAAGAACTTGGGTAAGTGTGAAACCATGTGGTGGCTAACAGGCAAATTTGACTTTTCGAGCACCGAGGCCTTTGTAGAGCTCAGTGCAGGTCATGATGTCAGCATTCGATGGAGAAATGTAGAAGGTGAGGTTTTCCCATGAGGGTGTACTGGAGTCATCATTATCTTCGTCTTCCTCGGAAGTAGATTCAATACGCGAGTCTACAATGGTGCTGGCAGATGATTGTGGGTCGGTAGGAACAATGGAGAGCACCTCTGCCGGTGCACCTACTCTCGCGCCCGTCCTCGCGCCTGCCCACCTCCACCCACAGCCGTCTCTCGCCCCCCACTCAGTCGCCGCCTCCGTCAACACCTCCGCCACCTTCTTTGATAATAATTGAATGGATTTCTACTCTATTTATATTACATTATTTAAACAGATTCTCAATGACGTCTACCTCTTTGTTTGACAGAAATTGAGATGCCTTCCTTCTCACTGAGGATATCGTATTGGTTAACATACATCTATGGATAACTAAAATTCCACACTTTGATTATAATTGGAATGAATTTCTGTTCAGTTCTATACAGGAGACACATTTAGGTTCTCTGACAGGAGAGAGATGTTCCCTTGATCACAACGAAGCACTGGGGATAGAGGAGGAACAACAACTTTCCTGTAGATGAATGGTTCAGAGAACCGACAAGTTGATAAGTTAGACACATGTGTAACACTTAGGTATCTTTAATGAGAAAAACGTTTCTCCACACAGTGGCTTCATCAGTCCATACAAAGGATAATAGTGAAGAACAGGAGAAATTTGAGGTAATCAGTTCCTCAGCCTTAAGTTGATGTAGTCAGTCCGTCAATCTTGAAAAGTACAAGTGAAAAGTTAAAGTATAGAAAAATAAAAGTGAAAAGTTAAAGTATACAGCATATGAGCGAAGAAGTGGCTAAGCCACTTCTTCGCTCATATGCTGTATACTTTTCAAGATTGATGGACTGACTACATCGACTCAAGGCTGAGGGACTGATTACCTCCAACTCCTCCTGTTCTTCACCATTCCCCTTTGTATGGACTGATGAAGCCACTGTGTGGCGAAACGTTTCCTCATTAAAGATATCCTGTTCTAACTTGTTTCATTGCCAGCTCATTACACTTCATTAATCTCCCACCAAATTCTCTTATACATCATACACATTATTACTCGAATAACTGTTCAACATGGAACCTGTACAACATATTTGATATAACTAAAATGATCAGATCCAAATTGTTTAGTACAATTAGTGGGACTACAAAAGTCTTCTCTAGCTGAGACATTGATCTTAAGATGCATCACATGAACTGTCTTCACGTTTCAGGACTGATTTTCTTCCCATGATTATATATATATATATATATATATATATATATATATATATATATATATATATATATATATATATATATATATATATATATATATATATGCACACAAAACCTCCTTTACCCCCTCCCTCCAACCCTTCCTAGGCCGACCCCTACCCCGCCTTCCTTCCACTACAGACTGATACACTCTTGAAGTCATTCTGTTTCGCTCCATTCTCTCTACATGTCCGAACCACCTCAACAACCCTTCCTCAGCCCTCTGGACAACAGTTTTGGTAATCCCGCACCTCCTCCTAACTTCCAAACTACGAATTCTCTGCATTATATTCACACCACACATTGCCCTCAGACATGACATCTCCACTGCCTCCAGCCTTCTCCTCGCTGCAACATTCATCACCCACGCTTCACACCCATATAAGAGCGTTGGTAAAACTATACTCTCATACATTCCCCTCTTTGCCTCCAAGGACAAAGTTCTTTGTCTCCACAGACTCCTAAGTGCACCACTCACTCTTTTTCCCTCATCAATTCTATGATTCACCTCATCTTTCATAGACCCATCCGCTGACACGTCCACTCCCAAATATCTGAATACGTTTATATATATATATATATATATATATATATATATATATATATATATATATATATATATATATATATATATATATATATATATATATATGTTGTGCCGAATAGGCAGAACTTGCGATCTTGGCTTAAATAGCAACGCTCATCTTGCCATATAAGACAAACGAAAATTTGTGTATGCAATAATTTCGCCAAAATCATTCTGAACCTAACGAAAAAAATATATTTCACTGTGTTTTTTTAGTATTAAATTATTGTAAACAAATCTAAAATATATTTAGTTGGGTTAGGTTAAAATAAATTGTTATTGTTATAATAAGGTTAGGTAAGTTTTCTAAGATTCTTTTGGAGCAAAATTAAAAAATTTTATACTAACATTAATGAAAATTTTTTAGCTTTAAACTTATAAGAGAAAATTTTAGAAAGGTCTTAATTTTAAATGAGTTCTTGCTGATTGACCAGTTTTACATATTCGGCACGACATATATATATATATATATATATATATATATATATATATATATATATATATATATATATATATATATATATATATATCTTCTACAAATGAAAAAAAAATATTATTCATTAAAATCAAAAAACGCACCCATACCACCCTCACACAATATATCGAGAGTGACGCAACATTTGCAGAGTTCAGTGAATTTTATGTCTTTACGTCTGTATTACGTGCACAAGGCAGTAAGTGATATTTTAATTAATATCTATGTATGCATTGGAAAGTTAAATAAAAAAAACGGTAATGGAAGTTATTAGCTCAGCTAAATATTTTGAAAGTGAGGGAAGCAGGTACCTGCGGCAATGAGAGGGCACCAGGTACCTGAGGCGATGAGAGGGTACCAGGTACCTGAGGCGATGACTGGATAGCAAGTGCCTGAGGCAATGACATATAACTGATGAAATTTCCAGGGAAAATCCCAAGTATTTCTTTTTATAACAAATTAAACAAGACTTATTCAGTGAATAGTGATCATTTATTGAGGTGGTGATTAAAAGTCAAGTTCATTGCACTGGGAAGTGTAATCGACGGATAATAAGAAAACTATAGCGATTAACAGTTCAAAGCCTACAGCAGGATTGCCAGGGACACCCACACTCACACTTCCTTCAAGCTCTAGCCTCTCTCCCTCACCAATACACAACCATTATATCCCATTCCACTTCCCAAACTCACAGTCTCCAAAATCCATTGCAAATATCTTCTTCACAAGCCATCCTCCAAACAATGTGTCGCGTCACTTGAACCTCCTAATTCACCCCATCGACATCCAAGATCCTGACGCCTTCAAATTGAAGTAACAAAAAGAAACTAATCATTTCATCCAACTTCCACTAACAGCACCCACCTGCACTGACCCTTGTACAAGGACCAAGAATTCAAGAACATGAGAACTGAAACACAGTAACAGAAGGAAGCGGAAAGTATGATACATTAATGCAGATGGAATAATTAATAAGACTGACCAACGATTAGTGAAGGAATCACCAGATATTACAGCACTCGCAGAGATGAAAAACAAGATGAAACAGATGCAATCTTTCCAACTGCATATCATATTATGAGAAAAAACCTTGAGAACAGAGGAAGTGGAGGAGTAACACCGCTAAGCAGAGGCCGGTAGAATTTTGAGGACAGAAAAACTGACGGAGAAGCAGATGGCTATATAGTAGGTACAGTGAAAACGGGGGATTATTAGTTTGTGGTGGCAGTAATCCACACCCGTCCACTAAACAACAAGAGACCAAGAGAAGAATATGACGAAAACAGTGGGGCAAAGGTGGATGCTATAGTAGAGGTGACTAGATAGAGCAAAGTTGTTGAATAATGGGAACTTTAACCTGGAGAGACACTAGGGACCAGTAATGTGGAAAGTTAAGATTCTAAAAATGGTAATGGACAACTTCATGCACCTAGGTATTAGGGACACATCCAGAGAGAGAGAAGAAAGAATGAACCAACAGGGCTGGACTTTGTGATCGCTCTCAGCTGTTCTGACATAAGATGTATATGTATATATATATATATATATATATATATATATATATATATATATATATATATATATATATATATATATACATATATATATATATATATATATATGTCGTGCCGAAAGGCAGAACTTGCGATCTTGGCTTAAATAGCAACGCTCATCTTGCCATATAGGACCAGCGAAAATTTGTGTAAGCAATAATTTCGCCAAAATCATTCTGAACCTAACGAAAAAAATATGTTTCACTGTGTTTGTTTAGTATTAAATTATTGTAAATAATCTAAAATATATTTAGTTGGGGTTAGGCCAAAATAAATTGTTCTTGTTATAATAAGGTTAGGTAAGTTTTCTAAGATTCTTTTGGAGCAAAATTCAAATTTTTACATTAACATTAATGAAATAAATATATCTTTAAACGCATAAGAGAAAATTTTAGAAAGGACTTAATTTTAAATGAATTCTTGCTAATTGACCAGTTTTACATATTCGGCACGACATATATATATATATATCTATATATATATATATATATATATATATATATATATATATATATATATATATATATATATATATATATATATATATATATATATATGCAAAACAACCACTCTGAAAGAATAGAGAAATTCCAAGCGCTTTCGTGACTACTCACATTATCAAGGAACTATGAAAGTAAAGCATCCAAGGAAGCTATATAAGGGGTCTGGCCAGCACCTCACTATCAGATCCCACAACGGTTAAACACCTGATGCGCGCCGACCCAACTTGGATAGGTCCTTTGCACAACTCACCCACAAACTATTCTACCCAAGAAAATTTAAAAATTATTATTTGTCCAGTGTATTATTAAATTCTTCCCAAATTCTATTAATTATAAATGGATCTAATTTATATAAACCAAAGGAAATATTCATATTATTGTCAAAACTGCTTTTTATGAAACAAGATTCAATTATATTCCTGTCGACCATGGACTTGCTTGATACTACTTTCTCAACTTTTTGAAAATCAATTGGATGGTTAAAATCTCTTACATGAATAAATAGAGCATTGGAATCTTGTCCAGTTTTAATGCTATATTTATGTTGTTTTAGTCTTAGTTCGAGATTTTTACCAGTTTGACCGTAATAAACGTTATCGCAAACTTTACAAGGAATCTTATAGACACATCCATCAGCATTTTGGGGGGAATTCTTTATCAAAAGTTTTTTTTACTGTATCAAGATTTTTGAATACAACTTTAATATTAAAAGTCTTAAGAAGAGAAGGCATATCAACAAAGTTTTCATGGTAAGGGAGAACCAACATATTTTTAGTTGAATAAGGCTGGTTGTCCCTTTTTGGATTGTAAAAAGTATTTCTAGCAACTTTAAAAGATTTATCAATTACATTTCTTGGGTATTTTAAATCATTACCTATTTCATAAATTTTGGATGTTTCCTCATCTATGAACTCTGGACTACAAATTCGTAAAGCTCTCAAAAACATTGATGAGAAAACAGACAGTTTGACTATATCTTGATGCGAGGAATAATAGTGGACATAGGAACAGTTATTTGTAGGTTTTCTGTAAATTTTAAATTTGAATTCATTATTACCCTTAATAATTAAAACATCTAGAAAAGGCAATGAGTTATTTTCTTCAAACTCAACAGTAAATAACTCATTGCCTTTTCTAGATGTTTTAAGTATGAAGGGTAATAATGAATTCAAACTTAAAATTTACAGAAAACCTACAAATAACTGTTCCTATGTCCACTATTATTCCTTGCATCAAGATATAGTCAAACTGTCTGTTTTCTCATCAATGTTTTTGAGAGCTTTACGTGTTTGTAGTCCAGAGTGGTTGTTTTGCATATTCTGAAATCACCTGTTTACTGTGATCTTATTGCATATATATATATATATATATATATATATATATATATATATATATATATATATATATATATATATATATATATATATATATATATATATATATTTTTCAACAAGTCGGCCGTCTCCCACCGAGGAAGAGTGAACCAAAAAAGAAAGAAAATCCCCAAAAAGAAAATACTTTCATCATCATTCAACACTTTCACCACACTCGCACATTATCACTGCTTTTGCAGAGCTGCTCAGAATACAACAGTTTAGAAGCATACACATATAAAGATACACAACATATCCCTCCAAACTGCCAATATCCCAAACCCCTCCTTTAAAGTGCAGGCATTGTACTTCCCATTTCCAGGACTCAAGTCCGACTATATGAACATAACCGGTTTCCCTGAATCCCTTCACTAAATATTACCCTGCTCACACTCCAACAGATCGTCAGGTCCCAAGTATCATTCGCCTCCATTCACTCCTATCTAACACGCTCATGCACGCTTGCTGGAAGTCCAAGCCCCTAGCCCACAAAACCTCCTTTACCCCCTCTTTCCAACCCATTCGAGGTCGACCCCTACCCCTCCTTCCTTCCCCTATAGATTTATATGCTTTCCATGTCATTCTTCTTTGATCCATTCTCTCTAAATGACCAAACCACCTAAACAACCCCTCTTCTGCCCTCTGACTAATGCTTTTATTAACTCCACACCTTCTCCTAATTTCCACACTCCGAATTTTCTGCATAATATTTACACCACACATTGCCCTTAGACAGGACATCTCCACTGCCTCCAACCGTCTCCTCGCTGCTGCATTTACCACCCAAGCTTCACATCCATATAAGAGTGTTGGTACTACTATACTTTCATACATTCCCTTCTTTGCCTCCATAGATAACTTTTTTTGACTCCACATATACATCAACGCACCACTCACATTTTTTCCCTCATCAATTCACTGATTAACCTCATCCTTCATAAATCCATCTGCCGGCACGTCAACTCCCAAGTATGTGAAAACATTCACTTCTTCCATACTCCTTCTCCCCAATTTGATATCCAATTTTTCTTTATCTAAATCATTTGATACCCTCATCACCTTACTCTTTTCTATGTTCACTTTCAACTTTCTACCTTTACACACATTCTCAAACTCATCCACTAACCTTTGCAATTTTTCTTTAGAATCTCTCATAAGCACAGTATCATCAGCAAAAAGTAACTGTGTCAATTCCCATTTTGAATTTGATTCCCCATAATTTAATCCAACCCCTCTCCCAAACACCCTAGCATTTACTTCTTTTACAACCACATCTATAAATATATTAAACAACCATGGTGACATTACACATCCCTGTCTAAGACCTACTTTTACCGGGAAGTATTCTCCCTCTCTTCTACACACCCTAACCTGAGCCTCACTATCCTCATAAAAGCTCTTTACAGCATTTAGTAACTTACCACCTATTCCATATACTTGCAACATCTGCCACATTGCTCCTCTATCCACTCTATCATATGCCTTTTCTAAATCCATAAATGCAATAAAAACTTCCCTACCTTTATCTAAATACTGTTCACATATATGCTTCAATGTAAACACTTGATCTACAAATCCCCTACCCACTCTGAAGCCTCCCTGCTCATCCGCAATCCTACATTCTGTCTTACCTCTAATTCTTTCAATTATAACCCTTCCGTTCACTTTTCCTGGTATACTCAGTAAACTTATTCCTCTATAATTTTTACACTCTCTTTTGTCCCCTTTCCCTTTATATAAAGGACTATACATGCTCTCCGCCAATCCCTAGGTACCTTCCCGTCTTTCATACATTTATTAAACAAAAGTACCAACCACTCCAACACTATATCCCCCCCTGCTTTTAACATTTCTGTCATGATCCCATCAGTTCCAGCTGCTTTACTCCCTTTCATTCTACGTAATTCCTCACATACCTCCACCACACTTACATTCTGCTCTTCTTCACTCCTAAAAGATGGTATACCTCCCTGGCCAGTGCATGAAATTACCGCCTCCCTTTCTTCCTCAACATTTAAAAGTTCCTCAAAATATTCTCGCCATCTACCTAATACCTCCATCTCCCCATCTACTAACTCCCCTACTCTGTTTTTAACTGACAAATCCATACTTTCCCTAGGCTTTCTTAACTTGTTTAACTCCAAAAATTTTTCTTATTTTCATTAAAATTTCTTGTCAGTGCCTCTCCCACTCTTTCATCTGCTCTCCTTTTGCACTCTCTCACCACTCTCTTCACCTTTCTTTTACTCTCCATATACTCTACTCTTCTTTTAACACTTCTGCTTTGTAAAAACCTCTCGTAAGCTACCTTTTTCTCTTTTATCACACCCTTTGCTTCATCATTCCACCAATCACTCCTCTTTCCTTCTGCCCCCACCCTCCTATAACCACAAACTTCTGCCCCACATTCTAATACTGCATTTTTAAAACTATTCCCGCCCTCTTCAACCCCCCCACTACTCATCTTTGCACTAGCCCACCTTTCTGCCAATAGTTGCTTATATCTCGCCCGAACTTCCTCCTCCCTTAGTTTATACACTTTCACCTCCCTCTTACTTGTTGTTGCCACCTTCTTCTTTTCCCATCTACCTCTTACTCTAACTGTAGCTACAACTAAATGATCCGATATATCAGTTGCCCCTCTATAAACATGTACATCCTGGAGTCTACCCATCAACCTTTTATATATATATATATATATATATATATATATATATATATATATATATATATATATATATATATATATATATATATATATATATATATATATATATATATATATATATATATATATATATATATATATATATATATATATATATATTTCACATATATATACATATACTCAAGCTGCTAGCAAATTCACTGACCTTCTGAAGAACGTCAACGATGCTCCTTCAAACAACAGATCCTGGCACAACTTGCTGCTTTTTGGCAATGCCTGTTTGGCTGTCCCACCAAGGAGGGACAAGTCACTAGCAACACATGTTATTAGGGCACTAAATGCATTCCCAAGGGATGACAACCTCGTCCGTCTCCCCCCTACGGCGACAAACACCCGCTGGGCAAATGCCAACAACAGGACACCGGACGCCTCAAAAATCAGAGACCAAATTGGCAAAAAAATAGAAGAGGGTAATACTTTTGGAGCTCTGAGGCTTATAACCAGTCAGGATATCATCGCTCCCTAGGACGTCAGCACGGCGCAAGCTCTGAAGGACAAACATCCACCCAGGGCTCCCAGTACCAACATTGACCTCCCTGACATTGTAGCAGGCGAAAAACATCTAACCTTACAGGATGCTGATGTGTATAAAGCTGTTATGTCATTTCCACAGGGCTCAGCTGGAGGTTTCACCGGTTTAAGGCCTCAAAACTTAAAACAAATACTCAGTCCAGCACTTGGTGAGGTTTCAGAGAGGCTGCTGTCTGAACTCACCAAATTTTCCAACCTGTACCTCGCTGGC
>NC_091368.1:15628916-15713916 GCF_038502225.1 Cherax quadricarinatus
TATATAAGCAAAAATTTAGTGCTGTAGATTCTAGGCTTCAGCCATTCAAGACAGTAGAAAAAATTTACTAATAACAATAGTGTAAACTGTATATTCATTAAGATCTGTAGAGTCAGCTAGAATAACAACATAAACTACAGGTAAATGTACACAAGAGTAACTAATGAGAGATTTAATTCGTCTCCATCTCGCTAGTAATTTGGTATATATTTTACCAATGCTCAAACAACAGCAATTTCGGCATTACCTGCAGCAGAATACCTGCGCAATGCTTCACCAGCGTCGGTCACAGTGCTAGTAAGAATGACGGCCACATTGCTAGTAACAGTGTCGGTTTCAGTGTTAGTAACAGTGACAGTCGCATTGCTAGTAACAGCGACGGTCACAGGGGTAGTAACAGTGTCGGTCACAGTGCTAGTAACAGTGTTGGTCACTGTACAAAGTACATCCTCAGACACATCTGCATTAGCTGCAAAAATCAGCATTAATTACAATATTAACTTCATAAGCACTAGTAATATTTTCAAACACATAAGAAATAACTACAATATTACAACACTGACAATAACTATAACCTCTCCAACGTAAGAACTATTAGAACTAACTACCACATCAAGTTCATGAACATTCGCTACATTATTCGTATCAACACCACTACAACACATATGCAACAGTTAGGTATCTTTATTTCGAAACGTTTCGACTACACATTAAGTGCTCCATCCTGTCACTTCATCTCCATATTGTTTCATTCCATGGAACAATGCTCTTCTCCAGACTGAGGGACTGACCACCTCAAAACTTTAAGGGTGATGGACTGATTACATCGTCTTCAAGTATCTTCTGCTTCTATCAACTTTTCTGTACTCGACTGAAGAAGCCTACTGTGTAGGCAAAACGTTTCGAAATAAAGATACCTAACTGTTGTATATGTGTCTTACCTAACAACCTGTCGGTATTTTATACCATTTTAATGTTCACCACTACAACATAAGAAGTAAACACATCAGTTCAAGCTACAACATAGGCTCATTTAATTCATCAATACAACCTTGAACATTATCATATCCATAACATCAGTTACATCAACATTAACTACAACATCAGGACCAGTTTAAACATCAACTATATCGTCACCTGCTACAACAATATCAGCGTTAACTATAGCATCAACCTCATAAGCAATTACTATATCATCAAGTACATCAACATTAGCTTCAGCATCAACTTGATCAGCCCCAGCTTTATTATCAGCTACACCAACAACAGCTACGACGTAAACGTTTGTTTCAAGTAGCAGGTACATTAGCGATAGCTACAGTAACATCACCTACATAAGCACAGGCTACAACAAGATCAGCTACATCAGCACAAGCAACAACATAAACGCTGCCTACAACATAACTACATTAACAAGAGATACAACATCAGCAACATCAGTTACACATATCCCAGCAATGTTATCAGCACTAGCTACGTCATCCCTTGCATCATATTCATCTGCCCTACTTCCAACAGCATCTGCTACATAAGTATTACCTACAGTTTGTGCTACATCAGCAAAGGCTACCACGATATTAGTTACGTCAGCACCAACTACAAAAAATTATTAAATTAGCTACATCATTACGTAAGTCCGCTACAGCAATATCTTCACTAGTACCAGGTAAGTAATATTAGCACTTGCCGCCAAGTGCTGCACTTTTATTGTGTTTAATAAAGTGATACATTCACGTGAGTAATACAGAGCAGCATTAACATAAGCTCCTGAACCCGATACTTTAAAATTTGAATCAACAATAAATGTACCATCAGTACTACAGCACCAGCTATTTTTAACCAGAGTCACATCTAGCTCTAGTTGCAGTATAAGCACCAAGCACCAAATATTGTCTACAGCATCAACTGCATCAGTACTAGCTACAGCATTATTAACTTCATCAATACTAATCCATATACTAGCCACAACATTTACAAAAAGGAGATAAGCATCGGTTGTATTTAAACGTTTAAGAATTTTACACATTTGTAGATGAATGGTTCAGAGAACCGACATGTTGATAAATTAGACACATGTGCAACTCTTGGGTATCTTTATTGAGGAAACGTTTCGCCACACAGTGGCTTCATCAGTCCATACATAGGAGACACTTGAAGAACAGGAGGAGAATGAGGTAATCAGTCCCTCAACCTTGAGTCGATGTGTTCAGTCCATCAATCTTGAGTAGAATACGGCAGATGAGCGGAGAAGCAGCTTATAAACCGTATGGCAGGAGAGGTGTAGCAGTCATAGGTAGTGTCACATTTGTTCAATGTGGAAGTAGGTAGTGCCCAAGAATTAGGCAAGCGAAGAATTCCTAAGTATTAAGATCCCAAGAAGTTGCAGTGTCTGACAGTGTCTGACAGGTTTGTAGATGAATGGTTCAGAGGACCGACATGTTGATAAATTAGACACATGTGCAACTCTTGGGTATCTTTATTGAGGAAACGTTTCGCCACACAGTGGCTTCATCAGTCCATACATAGGAGACACTTGAAGAACAGGAGGAGAATGAGGTAATCAGTCCCTCAACCTTGAGTCGATGTGTTCAGTCCATCAATCTTGAGTAGAATACGGCAGATGAGCGGAGAAGCAGCTTATAAACCGTATGGCAGGAGAGGTGTAGCAGTCATAGGTAGTGTCACATTTGTTCAATGTGGAAGTAGGTAGTGCCCAAGAATTAGGCAAGCGAAGAATTCCTAAGTATTAAGATCCCAAGAAGTTGCAGTGTCTGACAGGTTTGTAGATGAATGGTTCAGAGAACCGACATGTTGATAAATTAGACACATGTGCAACTCTTGGGTATCTTTATTGAGGAAACGTTTCGCCACACAGTGGCTTCATCAGTCCATACATAGGAGACACTTGAAGAACAGGAGGAGAATGAGGTAATCAGTCCCTCAACCTTGAGTCGATGTGTTCAGTCCATCAATCTTGAGTAGAATACGGCAGATGAGCGGAGAAGCAGCTTATAAACCGTATGGCAGGAGAGGTGTAGCAGTCATAGGTGGTGTCACATTTGTTCAATGTGGAAGTAGGTAGTGCCCAAGAATTAGGCAAGCGAAGAATTCCTAAGTATTAAGATCCCAAGAAGTTGCAGTGTCTGACAGGTTTGTAGATGAATGGTTCAGAGAACCGACATGTTGATAAATTAGACACATGTGCAACTCTTGGGTATCTTTATTGAGGAAACGTTTCGCCACACAGTGGCTTCATCAGTCCATACATAGGAGACACTTGAAGAACAGGAGGAGAATGAGGTAATCAGTCCCTCAACCTTGAGTCGATGTGTTCAGTCCATCAATCTTGAGTAGAATACGGCAGATGAGCGGAGAAGCAGCTTATAAACCGTATGGCAGGAGAGGTGTAGCAGTCATAGGTAGTGTCACATTTGTTCAATGTGGAAGTAGGTAGTGCCCAAGAATTAGGCAAGCGAAGAATTCCTAAGTATTAAGATCCCAAGAAGTTGCAGTGTCTGACAGGTTTGTAGATGAATGGTTCAGAGAACCGACATGTTGATAAATTAGACACATGTGCAACTCTTGGGTATCTTTATTGAGGAAACGTTTCGCCACACAGTGGCTTCATCAGTCCATACATAGGAGACACTTGAAGAACAGGAGGAGAATGAGGTAATCAGTCCCTCAACCTTGAGTCGATGTGTTCAGTCCATCAATCTTGAGTAGAATACGGCAGATGAGCGGAGAAGCAGCTTATAAACCGTATGGCAGGAGAGGTGTAGCAGTCATAGGTGGTGTCACATTTGTTCAATGTGGAAGTAGGTAGTGCCCAAGAATTAGGCAAGCGAAGAATTCCTAAGTAATAAGATCCCAAGAAGTTGCAGTGTCTGCAACGCTTCGCCACTGTGTGGCGAAACGTTTCCTCAATAAAGATACCCAAGAGTTGCACATGTGTCTAATTTATCAACATGTCGGTTCTCTGAACCATTCATCTACAAACCTGTCAGACACTGCAACTTCTTGGGATCTTAATACTTAGGAATTCTTCGCTTGCCTAATTCTTGGACAAGCTCCGAGTACTACAACACTGTGGGATGTTGCTGCTGGGAATATTTCATGCTATTGGGCACTACTGCTACGTTGAACTGTTGCACTATGACTGTACACCTCCTGCCATACGATTTTATAGCTGCTTCTCCTTTCATCTGTATTCAAGACGATGGACTGGTACATCGACTTTCAGGTTGAGGAACTTGTTACTCATTCTCTGATGCTCAGTGACCTCTGTAGCAGTTTGATGAAGCTGCTGTGTGACAAACCTCTCAATAAAGTTGCACATGTCTAATTTGCTCAACATGTCATTCTCTGAACCGACTAAATACACGAAGCCTGTCGAACACTGCAGCTTCTTGGGATCTTAATACTTAGGAATGAGTGCTGAGCACTACCTGCTTCACATTGGTGCAATGCATTTACTATGACTGCTACACCGCGCCATACGATTTATAAGCTGCTTCTCACGCTCATCTGTCTCAGATGATGAACTATTATCGATCAGGTTGAGATTTAAGAATTTTACACATGCTTTAATATCAGTGCAGTAAATAGCAGCATCAGACATGAAATCATCGGTATCAGCACCACAATTATAATCTTCATCAAATGTATTATATCATCAGCATCACAAGGAATCAAATGTTTTATAGGATTGACAGCATCAGAGTTAATTATAGTACGAAAGGCATCATATAAGGCATTAGAGGATACATAAGTAGCATCAGCAAGCATTAGTGTCACTCCAGCAGCATGAGTAAGGAAGCACTGCACTCCGGCTAGCAGTTTCAAGTTTTCTAGACAGCGAACGCTTCAGCATCCCATGCAGTAAGTTTAGGGTAAATGTTTTTCTTAAAACCAGAGACATTTTTTCTTTCTTTGCCGGTTTCTCTATTGGTAAATATTTTACCGAATGAGCCTATTTCCACTGACACTGTTTTTGCTTAAAACGAGGGAAGAAGTTGCACTGCAGAATTCGGAGCAGGTTGACATTCTATTCTGTTTTTCATTTTGGAGCTCTGTTTGTTGCTGTTGTTGGAACTTTCCTGTGATTATGTGTTTGTTACTAATGTGTTCAAAGTATGTAGCAGTCAATATTCAATATTAATTTTGGCTTAAATCATAAAGCCTATCAAGCAGCAATTGTTGCTCTATTGATATTTTTAATCTTTATGCACTTTATTTTCTGAGTATCATTTATCTGCTAAGAGAGTGTCTCACCTTTTACAGGGAAAATGGCTGTCAAATGCACTGGGTAAAGGAATCCTTATAATCAGTTTGAAATTTTCAAAACTCTGACACAAGGTTCAGTGCAAGAATTTAGTGGTGGGATATTTCATGGAACTACATTCTCAAAAAGGTTTACATCACAAAGTATGTATTGAAAAGGCCATGAGGAAGGGTTTGTATTCCGACCCAGGTAATTACGGCCTGTTATCCTGGGTGTAAAGGGAGCACTAAGCGAAATAAACACAGCTAAAATCTTTGAATTGTACTTTCCTTCACCAAGTATAAACAGAAGAATGTACACTATATACACTATGTACAGCAAATAGGTATTAGTGCACGCCACGGTAGTCAAGGCAAAACAGCAGCTAAGAGACATGAGACAACCGTGCTTCAACCAACAGCAGAATGAAAATGACGAGGATGATAATGTGAGTGGTAACTGCATCATCTTCACAATTGCCAGATCCACATTATGATTGGTCGAACCAAGGTACTGATCTGACTATGGGGCTCCATTGGATCGTCAGCCCCTTAGTGCCTGGTTTGCTGGATGGGGAGATAGCCTATGTGAGAATGTAGACATACTCCGAATAATGGTTACATACTCTTTGCAAACCACAGTTTGTAAACAGCCGTCAGATGTATGTAATATTATTGAGCAGAATCAGTGTATTTTCGATTAGCAAAACCATCACGACAGCAGAAACTCATTTTTTTTAAATAATTTTTAAAAAAAATGAGCGATAATTATAGAAACTCTCGGTGATGGATAGCAACATGAGTCTTAGTAATGAAACAATTCCTTAATAATGAAACAATTCCTTCAATAAATGTCCTAAACTGTTCACAAGTATCATTTTCCATAATTTGTTCATATCAACATGCTATATTCAACCAAGGTAAAAGTACAGTGGCGCTTTCTTATACAGAGAACTAACAACAATCCTGGTGTCTTTGAAATAACATGTACAATTTACTCAAGAAAAACAGCAATGTGTAATAGATATGAATGTTGCTTTAGTGGGTGAAGTAAGTCGTCTCTCCTCACTATAACTAAAAAAGTGTCAAAGAAAAGAAATGAAACCCAATAGACTAATGAGGCGGAGATCAGGTAACTTTCCTAGAAAAGTGTGAGCTCACCTCCATAGATGGCATTCCTTGAGGTACCTCACAGAGAATAAAAGATCCAATGGCTGGTATATCAAGCACATAAACATTAATATACAATGGTTTTATCATTTTTCCTATATATACAGGGATGCAACGATTTTAATTTGTCGTTCTCAAGTTTGTCAGAAAGTCGAATGACTTTCTGACAAACCAGATCACTTATCTAGCTCTATTTTATATGCTGTGCAAGAGACAGAAGTTGCTGACTTACAAGCTATTGTCACTGATCCAAATCCTTCCAAAGATTAGTAGAAAAAGTTACAAAGAATAAGGAATAGAAACACTAAGATAAGAAAGCATTATCACTGAAAGCAAACATTAATTCAGAGAAGACATGTTTTCTGAGGTACGTACTGGCGTTCTGCGAATTATTGTGATATAGCGCTGAACTAGAATTGCTAGCAATAGTTAAAGAAAGTCTTCTGCTGAAGCAAAAAAATATTTGCAAGATAATATGCATAGAGTGATAGTAAGGAAGAAAATGCAAGATGGGAGAAGGTATCAAGTGTGATTACCCAGCTATCAGTTCATATGAAAATTACAGTTCATGATGGCAATAAGCTGCTAAATGAAAACATGTACTGCATCGATTTTTTGCTAAGACGAAAACCAGTGTTGATTATCAAGAGAATGTTCAGTTCCAATAAGGAGAAACTGAGTGGACAGAAACTAAAGCATCGGTGAATGAAAACGTTAACGAACTTTCGGAAATGATAGAAAATGGTACTCTGTAGGCTTCTTCATCCCCCAAGAAAACAATAAAATGTTGTACGTACATGTCACTCTAATAACTTCTGCAACCTAAGCATGTGAGGATACAAAATCTCCGAATAGCCTTCTTAAGCTTAAAATAAACAATTTCTTACAACTCTTCACTATTTATAAGGCCAAGAACACGGAGCACCTGCGTTGCGCACTCTACTTGATCAAACATATTCGAAAGTTTGAAATTATCCAAAAGACAGGATGGCAAAAAATAGTACATGTGATGGTCTGTAAAAGACAAAAACGAGATATGACTGGATTACATGTAAAAAATTAAAGAAACATGTTGATATGGCAGATAGGGAGACCTTTAAATGCTGGGAGAAAGAGTGAGAGATGTACGGAAGGAAAAACACAATTGTCAGAGGAATATTAAAGACTATTTTAAAAGTTCCAATAAAGAAATGAAAAGGATATGGAAACCCCTGAACAAAATTCTGTGCATATTGTTTACTAGTGAGTATATAAGTGATCAAGACCACATAAAACAGGAATAAAACTACAAAACTTAAAAGACTAAACGAAGAGTTGCAGACTCAAATGAGTCAACGGGACGATGGCATTACATCAGTAGTCTAAGTATTTGAAGAATAGAAACATTCTTGATGATGAAATGTGGGAAAACGATTGTAAAGAGTTGTCTAGGAAGACGTATGATAGGCCAGTGACGTTTAGCATGTAGTAACTGTTCGAGAGTATCTGTAAGGCATATCTTTCAAACGAGACTTGATCTTATTACCATAGCAAAGTCAGAACACCAAGGCATGTTAACGTACACCAGAAATTACAAGAACACTGCTAATAGCATTTCAAAATGTAAGATTATGTAGCAGGTGATCGAGAAAATTAGTTTTCAAAATACAGTCTGGATGGGAATCACATGTTTGTTGTCCAGCAAACATACAACAAATGAATGGAAAACAAAAAATAAGTAAACAGATTAAAAACTTTCAATTAGCCTGCAAAAATAAAATGAGCAGCAGCAGCAGCAGCAGCAGCAGCAGCAGCAGCAGCAGCAGCAGCAGCAGCACACCTTAAAATTTAAAAACTTCTTAATAAATAATACGTAAATATAATATTTAGCAACTAAAAAAAAAACATCTGTTCGTACCAGAGGTCTGGTATATTTAACAGAAAATGTTAAAAAATTTCAGCTGTTGAAATGAACCAGAAATATTGTATGGACTTAACAGTGATGATAGCAATTACTGTGCAGAAAATATAAGCATTAAACAAAACGTCCAAAATATATAAACGTTGTCTCTCTTTATCATTTAGCACTACTACAACCTTCTGGCAAATTTGGAAGATAACACCTTAACAGATGGTGGAGATAAACGATAGAGACAACATAACACATGGGAGATAACACCATACACAGATGGTGAGGGTAACACCATGGAAATATAATCACATATGCAGTATAATGTGATCCTTTATTGACAACGTTTCGCCCACACAGTGGGCTTTTTCAAGTCACAAACAGATCTGTTTGTGACTTGAAAAAGCCCACTGTGTGGGCGAAACGTTGTCAATAAAGGATCACATTATATTGCATATGTGTTTAGATTTCCAAGATAACACCATACACAGATGGAGATAACACCATACACAGATGGTGGAGATAACACCATACACAGATGGTGGAGATAACACCATACACCGATGGTGGAGATAACACCATACACAGTTGGTGGGGATAACACCATACACAGATGGTGGAGATAACACCATACACAGATGTAGGATAACACCATACACAGATGGTGGAGATAACGCCATACACATATGGTGGAGATAACACCATACACCGATGGTGGGGATAACACCATACACAGATGGTGGAGATAACATCATACACAGTTGGTGGAGATGACACCATACACAGATTGTGGAGATAACACCATACACAGATGATGGGGATAGCACCATACGCAGATGGTGAAAACAACACCATACACAGATGGTTGGGATAGCACCATACACAGATGGTGGGGATAACACCATACACAGATGGTAGGTGTAACACCATGCACAAATGGTGGAGATAACACCATACACAGATGGTGGAGATAACACCACTCACAAATGCCTCCACTGCCTCCAGCCTTCTCCTTGTTGCAACATTCACAACCCATGCTTCACACCTATATAAGAGCTCTGGTACCAATATACTCTCATACATTCCCATCTTCTCTTCCATGGATAAAGGTCTTTGTCTCCAGAGACTTATCAGTGCATCACTCACCTGTTTCGTTACGTCATTTCTATAGTTTGACCTGTATTTCATAAACCCAGCTGCTCTTATGACCATTCCCAAATATCTGAACACATTCACTTGCTCCATACTCCCTCCAGTATGGTATCCAGTCTGTCATTACTTTATTTTTTTTGTTATCCTCATCACCTTGCTCTTTCCTATATTCACTTAGATTTTCTTCATTTTACACCTTCGCAACTTCTCTTTAGAGTATCCTAGAAACACAGTGCCATCAGCAAAAAACAACTGAGACAACTCCCACTTCGTGTTAGATTCCTTATCTTTTAATCTCTCACTTCTTCCCAACACCAGAGCTTTCACTTCTCTTGTATCCTCATCTATTGATATATTAAACAATCATGTAGACATCACACATCCCTGTTAAGGCCTACTTTTACTCAGAAATAATCTTCCTCTCTCCTATATACTCTGTCCTGAACCTCACTATCTTCGTAAAAACTCTTAACTGCTTGCAGTAACCTACCATTTATTCCATACACTTGAAACATATACTACATTGCTCCCCTATCCAGCCTATCACATGCTTTTTCCAAATCCATGAATACAACGAATACCTTTTTACCCTTATCTGAATACTGTTCACTAAAATGCTTCACTGTATGCGCATGGACTACACGCCCCTTCCCTTCCTAAAGCCTGCTTGTCCATCTCCGTTCCTGCTCTTCCTTTCTTTCAATAATAACTCTACCATAGACCTTCTCAGGTATACTCAAAAGACTTATTTCCCAATAATTCTTATACTCTCTATTGTCCCCTTTGCCTTTATACAAAGGAACTATGCATGCTCTCAGCAACCATTACAAAACTATATCCCTACCTGCTTTCAAAATTTCTGTTTTAACCTAATATATCACAGCTGCTTTGCCCCTTTTTATTTTATCCACAGCCACACGCACCTCCTTCACTCTCACATCTGGTTCTTCCTCCTTCCTAAAAGATGATATACCTCCCTGTTCAGTGCATGCAATCGGAGCTTTCCTCTCCGAATCAACATTTAACAGTTCCTCGAAATATTCCTTCCATCGTCCCAATACCTCCAATTCCCCATCTAAAACTCTCCTCTTCTATTTTAATCTGTCAGATTCATTCGTTTCCTAGGCTTTATCAACTTATTAATCTCACTTCAAAGCTTTCTCTTATTCTCAGCAAAATTTGTTGACATCTCACCCACTCTCTCATTTACTCTCCTTTTACATTCATCCACCACTCTCTTAAGCTCTCTTTTTTCTCTCCATATATTCCTCCCTTCATATATCACTTCTACTTTGTATAAGTCTCTCATATGCTGACTTTTCTCTCTTACTGCTCATAATGGAAATACCTCACTAACTTTTTGAGTGATCCTGGTGGGCAATTTACACATATGTTACAATGGAAACAAACTGTACTTATGTGTATTTGTACCAAAATAAACTTACTTAACTAGAAACTACAGTAAAAAAATGAGTTAAATTCTTACTCTCTTTACCTTATTATTCCAACAATCTCTGCTCTTACCTCCCCCTCCTTGCCTTTCCCACCCTTTGAAAATTGCTTGGTATTTCCCACACACTCCTCCTGTGGACATGTCGAGGGAACACACTTCATTACTTAATTATTGTTAAAAACGTTTTAAAAGTTTACGCAGCATGTGTTGAAGTAACTAAATATAAACAAAACAAATCATTAATAAGTAGAAAAATTACGTAATCATAAGAATACCAAAATAGACGCTGAGAAATGTGAATTAAAATGAACGGTATAATATGAGGCTTGATTAATTAATTAATATACTGTCGTAAGCCACAGGATTAAACAGTGGAAGACGGTACAAAAAAAATTAAGTTCCTTCCCTGAGGCTCAGCTAAGTGAATATTAACATTCATAATAATTCAACTAATATATAAATATTGCACATCACATCACCACGCACTCTCAATCAAAATATTGCCTAATTATTCAGGCTATTAAAAGTAATTTGCTTTTATTTTCTGTTATTAATTAAGTTATTTATCAGCGACTAGAGGAGGTTGCATTTTATACTTACGGAGAGAGACAACATCACCAGGCAAAGGAGGAAGGACGAGTGAACTCAAGTAATAAGTGTGTAGAGTAAGTCAACTGACACAGCAAGTGTGCCCAGTAAAGTAACTGAAACACGAAGTGTGCCCAGTAAAGTAACTGACACAGCAAGTGTGCTCAGTAAAGTAACTGAAGCAGGAGGTGTGCCCAGTAAAGTAATTGAAGCAGGAAGTGTGCCCAGTAAAGTAACTGAAACACGAAGTGTGCCCAGTAAAGTAACTGAAGCAGGAAGTGTGCCCAGTAAAGTAACTGAAGTGGGAAGTGTGCCCAGTAAAGTAACTGAAGTGGGAAGTGTACCCAATGTTGAGAAATGGTATTACCAACTAAGATATAATTTATAAATTCAAATATAGGGAACACTTAGCTGATAAAAGACAGCAAATCGTCTACACAGCCGCCCCTGCAGACGAGGTCTTGAACTGTTGTCATGATCATCTCTCAACGGGCTGGAATAGATCATATTATGTAAACAATAATTTACCCCTAGGGGGTGTTATGTCAGCATATTTCATTCACTGATGGCTGACAAACTTACTTGTGTGGACTCAAAAGTCCGCATCTAACTGCCGACTATAGGTTGATTACAATCTCCTTGCGACTCAAGAACTGCGCAGTCCCCCGTACTACAAGAAATTCGTAACCTACCTTGCTCTTGTAGCGTGAGCTATGGTGTTCTTCACACCTTCGACAGATATCGGTGACTTGATAGAAGCTGAAGTGTCCTTGGATGTCCACGTCTTCCATAGTCTAGGAATACGCACACTGGTACACTATGTTCCACAAGATTTGTCTTTATTGTTCACAATCTTATCACTAAAGAAGCTGATCACACTTCTCTTAAGTGTTTATTGTGTTTTATGAGACACTTTGTTCACACTAAAGCACAGATCGTTCTTTGTTAGTTATCCTGGCGTCAGTGTCACTCTCAGTAGAGTCAAAAGTAATCTGAAGACGCCACAATGCCCCACGCCATCACTGCCGACTATAGCACAAAGGAAAAGCTGACATAGTACTTTTGCTTCCTTGCCACTTCCTCCATGAGGCAAAGCAGAATGTTTGAATCTTGCTGTCTTACGCATAGAAAACAATGTCCACTATCTTTACTATGGTAATAAAGTGGGAGCAGGATTTTCCTTAATTGTCCTGCTAAGGTAAGAGATGGACTGTCTCTTATTAAACTACACATTGCAACACAGGAGTCTGCAAGGAGCGTCGGTCGAAGCGACCACGTCCCATACTCGTACTGCATCTGGGATCAATTACTCACTGAAGCAGTAAACAAGATATTTGCCCCTTCTAAGAGGGCTGGGCCCCTCAGGGCTGAAAGGGGCTGAAACGGGCTGAAGGGGGCTGATAACGCCCTCCTGGAGAAAATTTCTCCACACTGGGGGGCGGCGGTGGTTCGCTGCAGGTGAACTATTCATCATTTAACATTAATTTGATTTTCTCACTCGCCACCACTGCTGCTTGTCTTTTCTGAACAGCTTTAGTCTGTGTGGTTTCTGGAGAATCATTAATTTTGTTTTCAACACTGTGTAATTCTAACGGTACTAGTTTATTTATTGTCCGCTTATTCACTACACCTTTGCTCAAAACATCAACTGTCCTGATGATTCCATTTGCATCAGGATATATGGTCACAATTTTTCCAAGTGGCCATTGGGACCTCGGACCACCACTGTCAATAATCACTATGTCACCAGGTCTTAAGGACTTATGATTTTCAGGAACACCAGCTCCATAGAAGTGTTCCCTCAATGAGGTGAGATAGTCTTCTCGCCAAATTTTCTCCCAACATTCAATCACTTTATTAAGGTGTTTGAATTTACGTCTGAGTTGCTCAGGTTCGAAATAAGTAGGATCCTCTATGATTTCTTTATCATTCATGGGAGGAACAGGTTCGAGCCTTCTGCCATGGAGTAAATGAGATGGACTTAACACTTCTAAATTGTCCAGATCATCGGTAACATAAGTTAGAGGTCTGTTGTTGACTCTATTTTCTATTTCAGTCACAACTGTACGGAATTCTTCTAAGTCGATTCTTTGACGATGAAGAGTCTTCCTTAAACAACGTTTTACAATGCCGATCATTCTTTCATAAAATCCGCCGTGCCATGGAGATTTAGCAGGAATGTATCTCCAACGACAACTGCGTTGATTCAGCATCTGTTGTACTTCTGGTTGATCAAAGATCTTGCTTATATAAGCAGCACCAGCAACAAAGTTCGTTGCATTATCTGAAATCATCAGTCTTGGACATGCCCTTTTGGCTGCAAACCTGAATAATTTGATAAAGGTTTCAGCAGACATGTCAGTGGCTACTTCTAGATGTACTGCTCTAGTTGTAGCACAAGTGAACAAACAGATGTACACCTTGATGTGAATTTTGTCAACTGTTTTGGTTAAAATTATTGGTCCAGTGTAATCTACACCTGTCACCTCAAATGGAGTGACATGACAATCTCTTTCAGAGGGATATGGAGGTGGACCTGGATACTGACATACTCGCGTATCATAGTAACGACAAGTAATACAGTCCTTTATTTGCTTTTTCACACTTTGTCGACCTTGAGGTATCCAGTAGAATTGTTGTATATGACAAAGTGTGTCAGCTACCCCACCATGTAACACGTTACTGTGGGCGTTTTGCACAATCAGTTTTGTTAGCCAATGATTCTTGGGGATCATATTGGATGTATGGCTTCTTTAGGTAGTGAAGAATTATGAATTCTTCCTCGACATCTTATAATCTTTTCTGAGTCGAGATAAAGTCCTAAAGAATTAATCATAACAGGTTTCTTTGGGGATTTATTTTGTGTTTCTAGAAATTTATATTCTGTAGAGAAAACATCTTTCTGTATTAGTTTCATCCAGTATTTAATGGGTTCAAGATATTCATAATCAGGTTTTATTCCTTTAATGAATTTATGGACAAGAGCTGTAACTCTTAAGAGTTTACCCAAAGAAGAGTATTTAGATCCTTCAATGAATATTTCTGTTGTGTCTGCAGTATTTACACAACTTATTTCTGCTATGTTCAAGCAAACTGTTTCTTCTGGCATAATGTGAGCTTCTTGCTGAGGCCTGTTATTTTCATTAGAGAGCCAGTTCGGTCCGTGTAGCCATAATTTATAATCCACTCTCCGCATCTCTTTTATTTCTGCTACTCTGTTCTGTACATAGACCAACTTACTCTTATTATTTCTTAACCACTGGAGAACTGCTTCATTATTACTCCAGATCACAGTTTTTTCAATAGTGAGATGATCAAGTACTTTGTTGAGATAGACAGCTAATTTCGTTCCTACATAGAGTGCTGTCAGTTCCAATTGTGGTACTGTTCTGACCTTCAAGGGTGCTACCCTGGCCTTTTAAGTAATTAGTGTATTTCCTTCAGCATTACTCATGTAAACTACAGCGCCATAACCTCTGGTTGACGAATCACAGAACACATGTAATTTGTACTTGTTTCCCTCTTGACCTATTTGTATGGGAAATGTAATTTGATGAAGTTGTTTAAACTTCTTGGATATTTCATCCCATGCTTGACTCATTCCTAGAGGCAAGTTTTCATCCCATCCAATTTTGAGCTTCCATGCATCTTGCATTAGCATTTAACCTTTTATGGTAATCGGTGAGACTAGTCCTAGAGGATCAAAACATTGTGATACCTCTGACATTAACCACGTTTGGTGAGTGTACTGCATGATTTATTGTTTATCCTTTTGAGACTCAAAGTATCTTCCTGTGTGTTCCAATTAAGTCCCAGCATATTGTTGCAATCAGGAATTTCAGCTTCAGGGAAATCTTCTTTGATAAGTTCCCTTAATTGCATTGAATTTGTACTCCACATCCTTAGAGGCATATTTGCTTCTTTCATCTCCTTGTTAGCTTCTCTGTATAAGGATTTGAAATCCTCTTTATTTACAGTACCTTGAAGATTGTCCACATAGAAACTTTTCTTTAAGATTTCTTTGAAGGGGCTTTCATATTTCTTCAAATGTGTATTTAGAGTAGCTTCTAGTAAGAATGGAGAGAATGTTGCACCAAACAATACTGATTTGAAACGTTAAGTTTTCACAGGACTTTGAGGATCATGTGGATTTTCAGTCCACAAGAATCGAGTATAATCTCTATCTATTTCTTGTAGTCCTACTCTTAAGAAAGCCTTGGAAATATCAGCCGTGTAGGCATATGGGTTTGTGCGAAATTTCATAAGCACGTCTCAAAGCTTCTCAGTTAGTGAGGGTCCGGTCATTAGACAGTCATTAAGACTTGCTACATCTTTATTTGCACGTGCGCTGCAGTTATATACAACACGTAGTGGAGTGGTTTCAGAATCTTTTCTGACTCCATGGTGCGGGAAATAATGAGCTTCTGTCTTCAACTTATCTTCGACTACTTCCTCAATGAATTTATTGTCCAACTGTTCTTGTATGATATTATCATAGACAGTCAGTAGCTCTGGATTCTTCTTGAGCTCATGTATTTGTGCTTTCATTTGTCCGAGAGCCATGCGATAATTGCTAGGCAGATGTGGTGCATTTAATTTCCATGGTAACCTAACCCAATACTGTCCATCTTTATATTTGACAGGGTCCAAATATTGGTTATAAGTCTGAGACTCTTGAGGGCTTGGTTTATTTACATCAATACCTATCGCATCTAAATCCCACAACTTATCAACTGGTTCATTCATTTCTTCCAGTAATGATAATTTTTGCTGTGGTACATGATCAACGGTTATTCTCGTAACTAGTACATTTTCCACTGAATCAATATCAGTTTCTTTCCCACTTTGAGAGGGAATGGGACCACATATCATGTGGCCTCCTGCTGTTTTCAGCAAGTGAACATCATGTTTACTTACTATATTTTGCACAAAACAGTGATAATAATCACTTCCAATGATTAAATCAATTGGACTAATTGTGTCCGTCTGTATGTCAGGAAAGGCTAACTTGACCTTAGCTGCTTTCAGTGCTGCAACTGTTTCTTTTAATCCCTGGATCTGCACAGACTTAGGCAAATCATCTACTACCACAGCTTCTACTGTATTTTTCCTGTTTCCTAGACCAACAGTGATTCTGGCTAGGTCATATGTCTGTTTACCAGAATTGCGGAAAAAACCAGCTATATCTAACTGTATTTTGGCATAGGGTTGTTTATTCAGTTTCTGCAACAGTGATCTTCTTATGAAGGACCTTTGTGAGCCTTGATCAAATAGTGTAAGGCTATTTGATAATTACCTTTAACCACCGGGAATGACTTAATCAGTTCATAGGGTTCTCTCTTCACAAAACATTTAAGATAATTGAACTTAGCAATCTCATCTATGTCAGTTCGTGAATTTACTATGGGTTGAAAACCACTAATGAATTCTTCATAATTACGACCTTGAAAATAGGTAATGACAATGTAGGTAAGCTTGGTAATGGGACACTTGTTGTTGTTACAGGTGTAACAGGTGTTTGACCACTAGTTACAGTAGGTCTCTGTGACAGAGTTTTGCGGTAGATAGCCTGTACTCCTGTCCACCTTAATTGTTGATTACTAAAAGTATCCAAAACATTTTTAATTTCATCCTCAGATGGGTCTGATTCAAAAAATTTCTTTTCATAATGTGTATAGTCTGAATTAATTATTTCCAGACGTTGTGTAAGTAATTCAAATTTGACCTCAAGATCATCAAAATCTATGTTTGTATCTTGAGCAAATCCTATACAGACTGAAATTAGATTTCCTAATTGTGTAATCTTAGTCTGTAAAGGCTGAAACTGAGTTTTCAAACAAGCCATTTTAATGGAATACTGAAAATTCTAGCAGCACACTTAGAGTGTTTAAAAAAACACTGTACTGCTATAAACAGCTGAGTTTTGTTATGCTTAAGTCAGCAATAATCGAGTCAGACACTACTGACCCACTAAGCTTAAGCTCAGGGTCAATGACCATGATGGGTACAGAGTACATATGGCTGGTGTTTATGGCTTGAGTTTGCTGTGTCATCTTGACAACGATGACTAATCGTAAATAACGATGTTATACACTTCATTCACTCTACACTATAAATGTCAGTGTATAACTGTAAATCACACGTAAATATTACTTACACATATATAAATGTCACTGTTAATATATATTTGAAAGCTTACACTTTATATATAAGTTCCTTTAATATAACAGGTATATCTATAAGAAACAAACTTTAACACAATCTTGTCTCTTAATTTCTGTCTATAAACATTATAAACACTATGTGTATATACACTCAGACAAACTGAACATCAGTTGAGTTGTTGTCGTCTTAGTCAGCGATTTTCGAGATTGGAGCAGTGGATGCAGGGTGCCATCTCCCGTTTTATTGTTGGGTGAGGCAACCAGCTCCCGTTTTCTTTGGGTGAACGCTGGGTGAGCGCCCGTTTTCTTTTGGCTGCCCATTCTCTGTGATTGAGACTGGAGGGACTCATTTATACTGATTTATATTGTAAAACACTAGTTTTACAGCTTTTCTCTGAGGACCTTGGCTCATAGGTTATTTGTATACTGTAGTACAACATATCTGGACCACAGTGTGGCCTTCATCCGATTCGAACACGACCAAAATGTTGAGAAATGGTATTACCAACTAAGATATAATTTATAAATTCAAATATAGGGAACACTTAGCTGATAAAAGACAGCAAATCGTCTACACAGCCGCCCTTGCAGACGAGGTCTTGAATTGTTGTCATGATCATCTCTCAACGGGCTGGAATAGATCATATTATGTAAACAATAATTTACCCCTAGGGGGTGTTATGTCAGCATATTTCATTCACTGATGGCTGACAAACTTACTTGTGTCTACTCAAAAGTCCGCACCTAACTGCCGACTATAGGTTGATTACAAACTCCTTGCGACTCAAGAACTGCGCAGTCCCCCGTACTACAAGAAATTCGCAACCTACCTTGCTCTTGTAGCGTGAGCTATGGTGTTCTTCACACCTTCGACAGATATCAGTGACTTGATAGAAGCTGAAGTGTCCTTGGATGTCCACGTCTTCCATAGTCTAGGAATACGCACACTGGTACACTATGTTCCACAAGATTTTTCTTTATTGTTCACAATCTTATCACTAAAGAAGCTGATCACACTTCTCTTAAGTGTTTATTGTGTTTTATGAGACACTTTGTTCACACTAACGCACAGATCGTTCTTTGTTGGTTATCCTGGCGTCAGTGTCACTCTCAGTAGAGTCAAAAGTAATCTGAAGACTCCACAACGCCCCACGCCGTCACTGCTGACTATAGCACAAAGGAAAAGCTGACATAGTACTTTTGCTTCCTTGCCACTTCCTCCATGAGGCAAAGCAGAATGTTTGAATATTGCTGTCTTATGCATAGACAACAATGTCCACTATCTTTACTATGGTAATAAAGTGGGAGCAGGATTTTCCTTAATTGTCCTGCTAAGGTAAGAGATGGACTGTCTCTTATTAAACTACACATTGTTGCAACACAGGAGTCTGCAAGGAGCGTCGGTCGAAGCGACCACGTCCCATACTCGTACTGCATCTGGGATCAATTACTCGCTGTAGCAGTAAACAAGATATTTGCCCCTTCAGAGAGAGCTGGGCCCCTCAGGGCTGAAAGGGGCTGAAGGGGGCTGATACCCCCCTCCTGGAGAAAATTTCTCCACACCATTAAAGTAACTGAAGCAGGAAGTGTGCCCAGTAAAGTAACTGAAGCAGGAAGTGTGCCCAGTAAAGTAATTGAAGCAGGAAGTGTGCCCTGTAAGTTACTGAAGCAGAAAGTGTGCCCAGTAAAGTTACTGAAGCAGGAAGTGTGCCCAGTAAGGTAACTGAAGCAGGTGTGCCCAGTAAATTAACTGAAGCATGAGGTGTACCCAGTAAAGTAACTGAAGCAGGAAGTGTGCCCAGTAAAGTAACTGAATAAGGAGGTGTGCCCAGTAAAGTAACTGAAGAAGGAGGTATGCCCAGTAAAGTAACTGAAGCAGGAGGTGTGCCCCGTAAAGTAACTGAAGTGGGAGGTATGCCCAGTAAAGTAACTGAAGCAGTCAGTGTGCCCAGTAAAGTAACTGAAGCAGGTGATGTGCCCAGTAAAGTAACTGAAGAAGGAGGTGTGCCCAGTAAAGTAACTGAAGAAGGAGGTATGCAGGGGTCAGCCTACTGAGCCCTGGATTATGTAGTATTAGTTAACTGCAACATAAAGTGTGTATGGTGTTATCTTATGTAGGAAGTGTGCTGGGTGAGTCAGCTAACACAGGAAGTATTCAGAGTGACTCAACTGACAGAAGAAGTATGTAGGGTGGGTCAGCTAACACAAGGAGTGAGCAAGGTGAGTCAGTTAACATACGAAGTGAGCATGATGAGTCATCTAACACAGGAGGTGAGCAGGGTGAGGCAGTTAACACAGGAAGTGAGCAGGGTGAGTCAGCTAATAAAGGAAGCGAGCATAATGAGCCAGCTAACACAGGAAGTGAGGAAGGTGAGTCAGTTAACACGGAGTGAACAGGGTGAGTCAGGTAACACAGGAAGTGAGCCATGTGAGTCAGTTAACACAGGAGGTGAGCAAGGTGAATCAGGTAGCAGAGGAAGTGAGCAAGGTGAGTGAGTTAACACAGGAAATGAGCAGGGTTAGTCAGCTAATACAGGAAGTGAGCAATATGAGTCAGGTAACACAGGAAGTGAGTAAGGTGAGTCAGTTAATACAGGAAATGAGCAAGGTGAGTCAGCTAACACAGGAATTAAGCAAGTTGAGTCAGTTAACACAGGAAGTGAGCAGGGTGAGTCAGCTAACACAGGAAGTGAGCAGGGTGAGTCAGCTAACACAGGAAGTGAGCAGGGTGAGTCAGCTAACACAGGAAGTGAGCAGGGTGAGTCAGCTAACACAGGAAATGAGCAGGGTGAGTCAGCTCACATAGGAAGTGAGCAAGGTATGTAGACCGAATTAGCAGGAGCAGGAATCTTACAGTGTCAGAAAGTATGTAGACTGACTCAGCAGGCGCACGGAGCTTACAGCGTCAGAACGTTCGTATGCTGAGCCAGCAATGGCAGGAAGCTTACAGTGTCAGAAAGTCTGTTGGCTGAGTAAGCAATGGCAGGAAGCTGACAGTTTGAATGATTGGATTTTGATTCCACCTATGCTATGATATTTTCGTATTGATGAAAGGGCAAAATACCGTGACTGGAACAATACTCAGATAACCCGCATATAGGAGAAAGAATCTTATGACAACGTTATGGTCTGACTTGGACCATTACCTAGTCACACACAAACACACGAAGGTAAGAGAGCCAGTACTTGTACGTAAGGCGGACATTAATGTGTGACTAGTTAATGTTCCAAGTTGGACACAAAGGTCGTCATAAGTTTCTTTCTCCAATGTGCAGGTTATTTGTGTAAGCTTTTATATTAGTATTTCACAAAGACGACTGTAATATTTTTGCTACTTATATAATTAAATTTATATTGTCCATTAATTATCCTGTTGTTGTAGTCTGACATAAACTTGACATACACGATTTTGATAAAGAGAAATTAATATGTTTTTATTTTTCTCAGTTTCTTTACAGCCTCCTGGAGATTTTTTTTTATTTTTTATTAACACACTGGCCGAATATGTTGAGAAATGGGATTACCAGTTAAGTTTAAAGAGTTTGTACTTAACTTAGAAAGACAACTCATCGCCTGCACAGTCGCCCCTGCAGATGAGGTCTTGTGAAGCTGTCGAAGTCATCTCTCAACGGGCTGTAAAGATTTATAATTTGTAAGATTATAAATTACCCCTAGGGGGTGTTATGTCAGCATATTTCATTCACTGATTGCTGACAAATTATGTACTTGTTTGGACTCAAAAGTCCGCATCTTACTGCCGACTATAGGTTGATTACAAGCTCCTTGCGACTCAAGAACTGCGCAGTCCCCCGTACTACAAGAAATTCGTAACCTACCTTGCTCTTGTAGCGTGAGCTATGGTGTTCTTCACACCTTCGACAGATATCGGTGACTTGAAAGAAGCTGAAGTGTCCTTGGATGTCCACGTCTTCCATAGTCTACGAATACGCACACTGGTACACTATGTTCCACAAGATTTGTCTTTATTGTTCACAATCTTATCACTAAAGAAGCTGATCACACTTCTCTTAAGTGTTCATTGTGTTTTGTGAGACACTTTGTTCACACTAATGCACAGATCAGTGTTCTTTGTTGGTTATCCTGGCGTCAGTGTCACTCTCAGTAGAGTCAAAAGTAATCTGAAGATGCCACAGCACCCCACGCCGTTACTCCTCTATCACAAAGGAAAAACTGACCTAGTACTTTTGCTTCCTTGCCACTTCCTCGATGAAGCAAAGCAGAATTTTTAAATCTTGCTGTCTTAAGCATAGACAACAATGTCCACTATCTTTACTATGGTAATAAAGTGGGAGCAGGATTTTCCTTAATTGTCTTGCTAAGGTAAGAGATGAACTGTCTTTTATTAAGCTACACTTTGCAACACAGGACTGCAAGGAGCAGCGGTAGCTTGACCACGTCACATACTCGTACTGCATCTGCTATCAATTACTCGCTGTAGCAGTAAACAAGATATTTGCCCCTTCTGAGAGGGCTGGGCCCCTCAAGGCTGAAAGGGCTGAAAGGGGCTGAAGGGGGCTGATACCCTCCTCCTGGAGAAAATTTCTCCACACTGGGGGGCGGCAGAGGTTCGCTGCAGGTGAACTATTCATCACTTAACATTAATTTGATTTTCTCACTCGCCACCACTGCTGGTCTTTTCTGAACAGCTTTAGTCTGTGTGGTTTCTGGAGAATCACTAATTTTGTTTTCAACACTGTGTAATTCTAACGGTACTAGTTTATTTATTGTCCGCTTATTCACTACACCTTTGCTCAAAACATCAAGTGTCCTGATGATTCCATTTGCATCAGGATATATGGTCACAATTTTTCCAAGTGGCCATTGGGACCTCGGACCATCATTGTCAATAATCATTATGTCACCCGGTCTTAAGGACTTATGATTTTCAGGAACACCAGCTCCATAGAAGTGTTCTCTCAATGAGGTGTGATAGTCTTCTCGCCAAATTTTCTGCCAACGTTCAATCACTTTATTAAGGTGTTTGAATTTGCGTCTGAGTTGCCCAGGTTCGAAATAAGTAGGATCCTCTATGATTTCTTTATCATTCATGGGAGGAACAGGTTCGAGCCTTCTGCCATGGAGTAAATGAGATGGACTTAACACTTCTAAATTGTCCAGATCATCGGTAACATAAGTTAGAGGTCTGTTGTTAACTCTATTTTCTATTTCAGTCACAACTGTACGGAATTCTTCTAAGTCGATTCTTTGACGATGAAGAGTCTTCCTTAAACAACGTTTTACAATGCCGATCATTCTTTCATAAAATTCGCCATGCCATGGAGATTTAGCAGGAATGTATCTCCAACGACAACTGCGTTGATTCAGCATCTGTTGTACTTCTGGTTGATCAAAGATCTTGCTTATATAAACAGCACCAGCAACAAAGTTCGTTGCATTATCTGAAATCATCAGTCTTGGACATACCCTTCTGGCTGCAAACCTTCTGAATAATTTGATAAAGGTTTCAGCAGACATGTCAGTGGCTACTTCTAGATGTACTGCTCTAGTTGTAGCACAAGTGAACAAACACATGTACACCTTGATGGGAACTTTGTCAACTGTTTTGGTTAAAATTATTGGTCCAGTGTAATCTACACCTGTCACCTCAAATGGAGTGACATGACAAACTCTTTCAGAGGGATATGGAGGTGGACCTGGATACTGACATACTCGCATATCGTAGTGACGACAAGTAATACAGTCCTTTATTTGTTTTTTCACACTTTGTCGACCTTGAGGTATCCAGTAGGATTGTCGTATATGACAAAGTGTGTCAGCTACCCCACCATGTAACACGTTACTGTGGGCGTTTTGCACAATCAGTTTTGTTAGCCAATGATTCTTGGGGATCAACATTGGATGTATGGCTTCTTTAGGTAGTGAAGAATTATGAATTCTTCCTCGACATCTTATAACCTTTCCTGAGTCGAGATAAAGTCCTAAAGAATTAATCATGACAGGTTTCTTTGGGGATTTATCTTGTGTTTCTAGAAATTTATATTCTGTAGAGAAAACATCTTTCTGTATTAGTTCCACCCAGTATTTAATGGGTTCAAGACATTCATAATCAGGTTTTATTCCTTTAATGAATTTAAAGACAAGAGCTGTAACTCTTAACAGTTTACCCAAAGATGAGTATTTAGATCCATCAATGACTATTTCTGTCGTGTCTGCAGTATTTACACAACTTATTTCTGCTGTGTTCAAGCAGACTGTTTCTTCTGGCATAATGTGAGCTTTTTGCTGAGGCCAGTTATTTTCATTAGAGAGCCAGTTCGGTCCGTGGAGCCATAATTTATTATCCACAAATTTCTTGAGTGGGACACCACGTGACAACATGTCAGCTGGATTCTCTTGGGTAGAGACGTGGAGAAAGAGATAATCTCTCTGCATCTCTTCTATTTCTGCTACTCTGTTCTGTACATAGACCAACTTACTCTTATTATTTCTTAACCACTGGAGAACTGCTTCATTATCACTCCAGATCACGGTTTTCTCAATAGTGAGATGATCAAGTGCTTTGTTGAGATAGACAGCTAATTTTGTACCTACATAGAGTGCTGTCAGTTCCAATTGTGGTACTGTTCTGACCTTCAAGGGTGCTACCCAGGCCTTTGAAGTAATTAGCATTACTCATGTAAGCTACAGAGCCATAACCTCTGGTTGACACATCACAGAACACATGTAATGTGTACTTGTTTCCCTCTTGACCTATTTGTCTGGGAAATTTAATTTGATTAAGTTGTTTAAACTCCCTGGATATTTCATCCCATGCTTGACTCATTTCTAGAGGCAAGTTCTCATCCCATCAAATTTTGAGCTTCCATGCATCTTGCATAAGCATTTTACCCTTTATGGTAATTGGTGAGACGAGTCCTAGAGGATCAAAACATTGTGATACCTCTGACAGTAAACTACGTTTAGTGAGTGTACTGCATGATTTATTGTTTATCTTTTTGAGACTCAAAGTATCTTCCTGTGTGTTCCAATTAAGTCCCAGCATATTGTTGCAATTAGGAATTTCAGCTTCAGGGAAATCTTCTTTGATAAGTTCCCTTGATTGCTTTGAATTTGTATTCCACATCCTTAGAAGCATATTTGCTTCTTTCATTTCCTTGTTAGCTTCTCTGTATAAAGATTTCAAATCCTCCTCTTTATTCACAGTACCTTGAAGATTTTCCACATAGAAACTTTTCTTTAAGATTTCTTTGAAGGGACTTTCAGATTTCTTCAAATGTGTATTTAGAGTAGCTTCTAGTAAGAATGGAGAGGATGTTGCACCAAATAATACTGATTTGAAACGATAAGTTTTCACAGGACTGTGAGGATCATGTGGAATTTCAGGCCACAAGAATCGAGTATAATCTCTATCTATTTCTTGTAGTCCTACTATTAAGAAAGCCTTGGAAATATCAGCCGTGTAGGCATATCGGTTTGTGCGAAATTTCATAAGCACGTCTCCAAGCTTCTCAGTTAGTGAGGGTCCGGTCATCAGACAGTCATTAAGACTTGCTACATATTTATTTGCACGTGCGCTGCAATTATATACAACACGTAGTGGAGTGGTTTCAGAATCCTTTCTGACTCCATGGTGCGGGAGATAATGAGCTTCTGTCTTCAACTTATCTTCGACTATTTCCTCAATGAATTTATTGTCCAACTGTTCTTGTATGATATTATCATAGACAGTCAGTAGCTCTGGATTCTTCCTGAGCTCATGTATTTGTGCTTTCATTTGTCCGAGAGCCATGCGATAATTGCTAGGCAGATGTGGTGGATTTAATTTCCATGGTAACCTAACCCAATACTGTCCATCTTCATATTTGACAGTGTCCAAATATTGGTTATAAGTCTGAGACTCTTGTGGGCTTGGTTTATTTACATCAATACCTATCGCATCTAAATCCCAAAACTTATCAACTGGTTCATTCATTTCTTCCAGTAATGATAATTTTTGCTGTGGTACATGATCAGCGGTTATTCTCGTAACTAGTACATTTTTGCACTGAATCAATATCAGCTTCTTTCCCACTTTGAGAGGGAATGGGACCACATATCATGTGGCCTCCTGCTGTTTTCAGCAAGTGAACATCATGTTTACTTACTATATTTTGCACAAAACAGTGATAATAATCACTTCCAATGATTAAATCAATTGGACTTAGCTGCTTTCAGTGCTGCAACTGTTTCTTTTAATCCCTGGATCTGCACAGACTTAGGCAAATCATCTACTACCACAGCTTCTACTGTATTTTTCCTGTTTCCTAGACCAACAGTGATTCTGGCTAGGTCATATGTCTGTTTACCATAATTGTGGAAAAAACCAGCTATATCCAACTGTATTTTGGCATAGGGCTGTTTATTCAGTTTCTGCAACACTGTTCTTCTTATGAAGGACCTTTGTGAACCTTGATCAAACAGTGTTAGCACATTGGTTTTGTGTAATTTATTAGATAACTCAATTCGAGCTATCGGGAGAGCAGTTGCTTTAAACTTATCTCTCACATTTAATGCTGTTGCTTGTTGACTTCCTGATTCTGTGGAAGTCTGCTGCTGTTCAGCGAAAGTATTTGAGCATAATGCTGTATGATGCATACCCTTGCATTTAAAACACTTCTTCAGTGAGCATTTTCCTCCCTTGTGTTCACCTAAACACTTGATGCATCTTTTCAGCTGATGAACACGTTGTTTACGTGCCTCCATTGATGTGTATTGAATACAATACTGTGCCCAATGTGTTCCATCACAAAATACACATTTTGGAGTACGTTTATGTGTGACAGTCTGTTTACTGTCTGTTGTATTCACAGCTTGATAAATGCCTATATGGGATTTCCCATTCTGTGGTTTAGTGGGAGTTGAAGGTTTATTATCCACTGGATTTGTGAATTTTTCGTCTTGTCTCGTTGCTTGCATGCATGAAACAATTGTTTGTAAACCATTGTTAATTTCCTCACAATTGAAATAGCGTTTATTGAACATAATATTTAATCGTTCAATAGTTTGTGGTGACAACTTATCTTGTACAATACCACTGATAAACCAATCACATTGTCTTAGGTCATATTTAGCACCTAGAGATCTGAGACTATTGTCTAATGTGATTCTAAATGCCTGTAAGTCTGAAAAACAATGTTTGGGTGGCTTCAAGCTTGATATTAAGACTGCTTGTCTAACTCTAGCCTTGTCATCATCAAAGTAATTGTCTGCTAAGACACGTAAGGCTATTTGATAATTGCCTTTGACCACCGGAAATGACTTAATCAGTTCACAGGGTTCTCCTTTCACAAGACATTTAAGATAATTGAACTTAGCAATCTCATCTATGTCAGTTCGTGAATTTACTATAGACTGAAAACAACTAAGGAATTCTTCGTAATTATGACCTTGGAAAATAGGTAATGACAATGTAGGTAAGCTTGGTAATGGGACACTTGTTGTTGTTACAGGTGTAACAGGTGTTTGACCACTAGTTACAGTAGGTTTCTGTGACAGAGTTTTGCGGCAGATAGCCTGTACTCCTGTCCCCCTTAATTGTTGATTACTAAATGTATCCAAAACTTTTTAATTTCATCCTCAGACGGATCTGATTCAAGAAATTTATTTTCATAATGTGGATAGTCTGAATTAATTATTTCCAGACGTTGTGTAAATAATTCAAATTTGACCTCAAGATCATCAAAATCTATGTTTGTATCTTGAGTTAATCCTATACAGACTGAAATTAGATTTTCTAATTGTGTAATCTTAGTCTGTAAAGACTGAAACTGAGTTTTCAAACAAGCCATTTTAATGGTATACTGAAAATTCTAGCACCACACTTAGAGTGTTTATAAAACACTGTACTGCAATAAACAGCTGAGTTTTTGTTATGCTTAAGTCAGCAATAATCGAGTCAGACACTACTGACCCACTAAGCTTAACCTCAGGGTCAATGACCAAGAAGGGTACAGAGTACATATGGCTGGTGTTTATGGCTTGAGTTTGCTGTGTCAGCCTGACCACGATGATTAATCGTTAATAACGATGTTATACACTTCATTCACTATACACCATAAATGTCACTGTATAACTGTAAATCACACGTGAACATTACTTACACATATATAAATGTCACTGTTAATATATATTTGAAAGCTTACACTTTATATATAAGTTCCTTTAATATAACAGTTATATCTATAAGAAACAAACTTTAACACAATCTTGTCTCTTAATTTCTGTCTATAAACATTATAAACACTATGTGTATATACACTCAGGCAAACCGAACGTCACTTGGGTTGTTGTTGTCTTAGTCAGCACTTCTTCGAGTTTGGAGCAGTGGATGCAGGGTGCCATCCCCCGTTTTCTTGTTGGGTGAGTCACCCAGCTCCCGTTTTCTTTGAGTGAACGCTGGGTGAGCGCCCGTTTTCTTTTGGCCGCCCATTCTCTGTGATTGAGTCTGGAGGGACTCATTTATACTGATTTATATTGTAAAACACTAGTTTTACAGCTTTTCTCTAAGGACCTTGGCTATTTGTACACTGTAGTACAACATATTTGGACCACAGTGTGGCCTTTATCCGGTTCGAGCACGACCAATATGTTGAGAAATGGGATTACCAGTTAGGTTTTAAGAGTTTGTACTGAACATAGAAAGACAACTCATCGCCTGCACAGCCGCCCCTGCAGACGAGGTCTTGTGAAGCTGTCGAAGTCATCTCTCAACGGGCTGTAAAGATTTATAATTTGTAAGATTATAAATTACCCCTAGGGGGTGTTATGTCAGCATATTTCATTCACTGATTGCTGATAAATTACGTACTTGTTTGGACTCCAAAGTCCGCACCTTACTGCCGACTATAGGTTGATTACAAACTCCTTGCAACTCAAGAACTGCGCAGTCCCCCGTACTACAAGAAATTCTTAACCTACCTTGCTCTTGTAGCTTGAGCTATGGTGTTCTTCACACCTTCGACAGATATCGGTGACTTGATAGAAGCTGAAGTGTCCTTGGATGTCCACGTCTTCCATAGTCTATGAATACGCACACTGGTACACTATGTTCCACAAGATTTGTCTTTATTGTTCACAATCTTATCACTAAAGAAGCTGATCACACTTCTCGTAAGTGTTCATTGTGTTTTGTGAGACACTTTGTTCACACTAACGCACTTATCAGTGTTCTTTGGTGGTTATCCTGGCGTCAGTGTCACTCTCAGTAGAGTCAAAAGTAATCTGAAGACGCCACAGCACCCCACGCCGTTACTCCCTTAGCGCAAAGGAAAAGCTGAGGTAGTACTTTTGCTTCCTTGCCACTTCCTCGATGAAGCAAAGCAGAATGTTTAAATCTTGCTGTCTTAAGCATAGACAACAATGTCCACTAACTTTACTATGGTAATAAAGTGGGAGCAGGATTGTCCCTAATTGTCTTGCTAAGGTAAGAGATGAACTGTCTTTTATTAAGCTACACTTTGCAACACAGGACTGCAAGGAGCAGCGGTCGCTTGACCACGTCGCATACTCGTACTGCATCTGCTATCAATTACTCGCTGTAGCAGTAAACAAGATATTTGCCCCTTCTGAGAGGGCTGGGCCCCTCAGGGCTGAAAGGGCTGAAAGGGGCTGAAGGGGGCTGATACCCTCCTCCTGGAGAAAATTTCTCCACACCCTCCCTCCAACCTTTCCTAGGCCGACCCCTATCCCGCCTTCCTTCCATTACAGATTGATACACTCTTGAAGTAATTCTGTTTCGTTCCATTCTCTCTACATGTCCGAACCACCTCAACAACCCTTCCTCAGCCCTCTGTACAACAATTTTGGCAATCCCGCACCTCCTCCTAACTTCTAAACTTCGAATTCTCTGCATTACATTCACACCACACATTGCCCTCAGACATGACATCTCCACTGCCTCCAGCCTTCTCCTCGCTGCAACATTCATCACCCATGCTTCACACCCATATAAGAGCGTTGGTAAAACTATACTCTCATACATTCCCCTCTATGCTTCCAAGGACAAAGTTCTTTGTCTCCACAGACTCCTAAGTGCACCGCTCACCCTTTTCCCCTCATCAATTCTGTGATTCACCTCATCTTTCATAGACCCATCCGCTGACGCGTCCACTCCCAAATATCGGAATACATTCACCTCCATACGCTCTCCCTCAAATCTGACATCCAATTTTTCTTCACGTAACCTTTTTCTTATCCTCATAACCTTACTCTTCCCTGTATTCACTTTCAATTTTCTTCTTTTACATACCCTACCAAATTCATCCACCAACCTCTGCAACTTCTCTTCAGAACCTCCCAAGAGCACAGTGTCATCAGCAAAAAGCAATTGTAACAACTCCCACTTTATGTGTGATTCTTTATCTTTTAACTCCACGCCTCTTGCCAAGACACTCGCATTTACTTCTCTTACAACCCCATCTATAAATGTACTGAACAACCACCGTGGCATTGCACATCCTTGTCTAAGGCCTACTTTTACTGGGAAATAATCTCCCTCTTTCCTACATACTCTAACTTGAGCCTCACTATCCTCGCAAAAGCTTTTCACTGCTTTCAGTAATCTTATACTTGACGCAGCCGCAGCAAGCAGCAAGCCGTCCCCTGGGCCTATCCGAACTCCAGTAATAGCCAAATTGCAAGTACTGCTGCAACAACATGCAAGGAACCTATGGTGACATGAAAACTGACGATGACGACAACGAAATGGACTAAATATGACAAAAGAGGGACCGGCATTCAAGTACCAGACCTGCTGCCAGACGTGAACCGGACATGAGACGTTTTCCACTACATTGAAATAACTGACCTGCATATCAACTGCACCAGTATTCGCCGGAAAGACAACATGGCAGAAAACTTGATCAACAAAACTCCAAGGAAATGACAGGTCTGTAGGGCTTTTTTCCTCAGTGCCAAACGAGGGAAAGAATTGAGCTTTTAAACATGGCTGACCGGCATTCAAACACCAGCTACTGCCAGACGTACAACAAGTGAAGTGAAATTCTCATCTTTACTGACGTTCATCTGTACTGACAGTAGCATCATATCTGTACCACCATCATGTCACCTGTACCAGTGCTAACGAGAGGGAAACACAGGAGACATCGTCAAATCAACAATACAAAACTCCGGTTATCCCTCAGTGCCAGTCGTGGGAAAGAAGTTAAACAGTCAAGATTAATGTTTTAGTAGCTGACCTATATTCAGCTGACCAGTGTACAGTGAGAGAATCATAGCAGAAAACGCCAAATATATCTATAAACTCAAGGAAAGTCAGGTTGTAGGTGGCGTTTACTTCCCTCAGTGTTTTAAAAATGGCCGAGTCAGCAGACCAGGTCAGGCAGTCAACAACACGACACAACCCCCGATAAATGGAATTGAGGGGTAATTGGAAGGATAAAACCATTGATTAAACGTTTCTGGTCTACCAAAATGGAAAGGAGTTAGAAGTTAATAGGTGAAACCGGACTGTGAAGTGAGACGGGAAGGGGAGTGTGTAATAAGGGGTTAACTGAAAGGGGTTTGTGAAGTTAAGTGAAAAGTGAGCAGTGAAGAGGGTTTTGAAGAAGAAAATTTACTAGTAATTCAGTGGTGATTGCTAAAGCAGACACTAGGGTGAACTAGGTGACTGGAAAAGAGAAATATTATTGTATATGAGTAAAAGAGCGAAGAGTGAAAATGGCAGGCATTAGGGGGGTACAGGCTGCCATAATTATATTTATCTTTCTTCTACAATTCCATGAAGAAAGAAATCAGTCATGGGGGCTGGAAAAGGTAAATGGAGTAACAGCGCCCTGGACAGTAAAAGCCCAACAGTTGTCATCCTACCAGAAAAGTAAATGTCACTATCGCCGCAAGATATGGCAACACTGCATTCCCAAACAAAAACAGTGGCACACAGCTCTTATTGTAGCGCTCTTAAGTGGTGATATCCAAATTAATCCAGGACCTCAAACTATTGTGCAGAGGCAAAACAGACATTTAAATGACGGTGATAATGACGGTCTAGTAGCTAGGAATGATAACCTTAACTCCATATGTAATGCATACATAGGTCAATGTGAGACAATACAGCCATTATTATCTCAAACACTACCAAACAGGTGCATACTCTGTACTAAAGTACGCATGAAAAACAGAAAAGGCACTTTATGTAAAATGTGTAAGGGGTGGGTGCATGATGGATGTTGAAGATTGAGACACTTATGCAGCATATGGGAATCTTTATTCAGGAAACGTTTCGCCACACAGTGGCTTCATCAGTCCAATACAAAGAGGAAGGCGTAAGGAGAGGAGGAGCATGAGGTAATCAGTCCCTCAGCCTGGAGTCGATGTGTTCAGTCCATCAATCTTGTAGAATGTACAGCATAGGGCCGTAGACGTGGCTTATATACTGTAGTGAGGTGAGGAGAAGCAGGCGGACGCGGGGTCATAGTGGTACCATCCACAAGTCGAAGTAGGTCTTCGTCCAAAGGTTGAACAAGTGTTGAAGAATTCTTTGTAACAAGATCCCATGCTGCTGCAGTGTCTGACAGCTGTGATGAATGATTTGAAAAACCGACAAGGTTGAAGATTGAGACACTTATGCAGCATATGGGAATCTTTATTCAGGAAACGTTTCGCCACGCAGTGGCTTCATCAGTCCAATACAAAGAGGAAGGCGTAAGGAGAGGAGGAGTATGAGGTAATCAGTCCCTCAGCCGGGAGTCGATGTGTTCAGTCCATCAATCTTGTAGAATGTACAGCATAGGGCCGTAGACGTGGCTTATATACTCAAACCATTCATCACAACTGTCAGACACTGCAGCAGCATGGGATCTTGATACAAAGAATTCTTCAACACTTGTTCAACCTTTGGACGAAGACCTACTTCGACTAGTGGATGGTACCACTATGACCCCGCCTCCGCCTGCTTCTCCTCACCTCACTACAGTATATAAGCCACGTCTACGGCCCTATGCTGTACATTCTACAAGATTGATGGACTGAACACATCGACTCCAGGCAGAGGGACTGATTACCTCATACTCCTCCTCTCCTTACGCCTTCCTCTTTGTATTGGACTGATGAAGCCACTGTGTGGCGAAACGTTTCGGGAATAAAGATTCCCATATGCTGCATAAGTGTCTCAATCTTCATCTTGTCGGTTTTTCAAACCATTCATCACAACTGCCAGACACTGCAGCAGCATGGGATCTTGTTACAAAGAATTCTTCAACACTTGTTCAACCTTTGGACGAAGACCTACTTCGACTAGTGGATGGTACCACTATGACCCCGCCTCCGCCTGCTTCTCCTCACCTCACTACAGTATATAAGCCACGTCTTCGGCCCTATGCTGTACATTCTACAAGATTGATGGACTGAACACATCGATTCCAGGCTGAGGGACTGATTACCTCATACTCCTCCTCTCCTTACGCCTTCCTCTTTGTATTGTACTGATGAAGCCACTGTGTGGCGAAACGTTTCCTGAATAAAGATTCCCATATGCTGCATAAGTGTCTCAATCTTCAACTTGTCGGTTTTTCAAACCATTCATCACAACTGTCAGACACTGCAGCAGCATGGGATCTTGTTACAAAGAATTCTTCAACACTTGTTCAACCTTTGGACGAAGACTTACTTCGACTAGTGGATGGTACCACTATGACCCCACCTCCGCCTGCTTCTCCTCACCTCACTACAGTATATAAGCCACGTCTACGGCCCTATGCTGTACATTCTACAAGATTGATATACTGAACACATCGACTCCAGGCTGAGGGACTGATTACCTCATACTCCTCCTCTCCTTACGCCTTCCTCTTTGTATTGGACTGATGAAGCCACTGTGTGGCGAAACGTTTCCTGAATAAAGATTCCCATATGCTGCATAAGTGTCTCAATCTTCAACTTGTTGGTTTTTCAAATCATTCATCACAACTGTCAGACACTACAGCAGCATGGGATCTTGTTACAAAGAATTCTTCAACACTTGTTCAACCTTTGGACGAAGACCTACTTCGACTAGTGGATGGTACCACTATGACCCCGCCTCCGCCTGCTTCTCCTCACCTCACTACTGTAAATAAGCCACGTCTACGGCCCTATGCTGTACATTCTACAAGATTGATGGACTGAACACATCGACTCCAGGCTGAGGGACTGATTACCTCATACTCCTTCTCTCCTTACGCCTTCCTCTTTGTATTGGACTCATGAAGCCACTGTGTGGCGAAACGTTTCCTGAATAAAGATTCCCATATGCTGCATAAGTGTCTCAATCTTCAACTTGTCGGTTTTTCAAACCATTCATCACATGATGGATGTATGTACAATTATAGTAACGGTGCCAGAATTCACTGTGTGTGTAACAAATGCACTTTGGCACAGTTACCCTTTAGCAATGATGACATTGATTTACCTAATTTTAATACATATGACCCATTGCCATATATTGATGATTATAATTGTTTTATGAAAACAGGCCTTCACTTTATTCCTGTTAACGCAAGATCACTTCTTCCTAAATTGGCAGAGATTAGGATTCTAGCTAACAAAATTAGGGCGGCAGTTACAACCATCTCTGAATCTTGGTTGGATGATACGGTGACTGTTGACTAGGTCAAAATAGAAGGTTACAATATAAAACGCTTAGATAGGAACAGAAAGGGTGGTGAAGTATGTGCCTACATTAGAAATGAATTAGCTTACAACCCAAGACCTGATTTGATTAACAATAAACTGGAGATTCTATTGTTTGTAGTGTTGATTCCCAAGACCAAACCCATCTTAGTAGGAACTAGTTACCGCCCTCCTACCCAGGACCAGTTCTTAGAAGACTTTTCCAGAGTATTGTCCAGACTTGAAAACAATTGCGAGACAATAATACTGGGAGACTTCAATATCTGTTTTCAGCAGCAAAATAACGGGTTATGCAAAAGGTATAAGCAAATTCTAGGTTTAAATAGTTACACTCAACTAATTAATACACCAACCCGGATCACACAGTTCTCAGCCACCCTAATTGACCACATACTCTGTAACCGCTCTGAGAACATTAGTCAGTCAGGCCTCATTACCACAGGTCTTAGTGATCATTTCATCATTTACTGCACTAGGAAAATCACTAGGGATAGGATAGGCCTACACAGGACAATAAAAATGAGGTCAACTAGAAACTACAGTAAAGAAACACTGGTAGATAGGCTACAAAATTGTGACTGGACAATGATAACAAGTTGCACGGACGTAAATGATGCTTGGGAAAAATTCAAAACAATGTTCACTACCATCCTTGATAATATTGCTCCAGTTAAAGAGGTTAGGATTAAACGAAGAACTGAACCCTGGATGAATACTGAGATATTAGATAATATGAAATTCAGAGACCAGCTGCTGAAGAGATTTAAAGCAAACAGACAGGATATTGCAGCACTAAATGAGTTCCAAAGGGTGAGGAACAGAGTGCAGAGACTTATAAAAGGAGCAAAGGCAAAGCACTATTGCTCAAAAATTGATGAGTATAAGCATAACCCCAGAAAGCTCTGGCAACAACTAAAACAGTTGGGGTATAGTAGATAGTTTCGATAACGAGGGATGCCACGAAACATCTACGGTGGCAAATTGCTTTAATTCCTACTACACATCTGTTGCATCAACACTAGTAAGTAAACTACCAGCTGCATCAAATACCTTTAACACAGACTCTGATAAGTTTCAAACATACTATACCAATAAAGGGGTAACCCTAAACAGTTGTCAACTAGTAAGTGTATCTCATGGCTTTATTCAAAAAGAACTAAGCAGGTTAAACCCAACTAAGAGCACTGGCCCGGATAACATCCCGTCTAAGTTCCTAAAAGATGGTGCATCTGAACGGTCAATCCCTATTGCTTACATAATACATCTATCAATCACCACTATTACCGTGCCGGATGGGTTCAAGGAGACCAGGGTTACTCCTCTCTTCAAGAAAAATAGTAGGTCTGATGTAAGCAATTATAGGCCTGTTAGTATACTCAGTATAATATCCAAAATTCTAGAGAGGGCGGTGTACTCTCAAATAATTAAGTACCTTAATGACAACAACATTCTCCATAGCTATCAATCGGGCTTTAGAAGATCTTACTCAATTAATCTGATGGATTTTTTGAGAACTGAAATGTCAAAGGGAAACCTCATAGGTATGGTATCCTTAGACCTGCAAAAGACCTTCGATAATGTCAACCACAATATATTATGTAAGAAACTTCAAGCTATCGGTATAGGTTCTGTAGACTGGTTTAAGTCCTACCTTAGCAACAGGAGACAAATTGTCAAAATCAACAAAACGGAATCAGAATCCCTGCCGATAGCAAGTGGAGTTCCCCAGGGTAGTATTCTGGGTCCTTTATTATTCTTATGTTATATCAATGACATGCCTATCAGTGTCAAGTGCAAACTCCTACTGTATGCAGATGACAGTGCTCTGTTACTGTCAAGTAAAGACCCACAAGATATAGCTAATGTTTTAACATTGGAACTGGGATCCTGCAGCAAATGGTTAGTAGACAACAAACTATCATTACACCTCGGGAAAACTGAAGCCATTCTCTTTGGCACGAAACATAAACTGAGAAGGGTAAATAATTTTAATGTCCAGTGTAATGGGGACCCCATCACTTTGGTTTCATCAGTAAAATATCTGGGAATCACCTTTGACCCATGCATGTCAGGAGAATTGATAGGGAACAGTGTAGTAAAGAAAGCGAGTACCAGACTGAAGTTCCTGTATAGACAAGAACAGTGTCTACCTACTGAGGCTCGCAGGATCCTATGTCTAGCCCTTATACAATGCCATATGGATTACGCTTGCTCTTCATGGTACTGTGCCTTGACATAAAAACTGAAAGATAGACTGCAAATCACCCAGAACAAAATCGTAAGATTCATCCTAGGGCTGGGACCAAGAGAGCATGTAGGCCAGAATGAATTACAGCAGTTGGATATGCTGAATGTTGAAGACAGAGTAAAACAACTGAAGCTAAATCATGTTTATAAAATTGCTCACAAGCAGTGTCCAGAATATCTTGCTGTAAATTTTGTCAAGGTTGGGAACCAGAGCAATCATAGTACTAGGGGGAGAGAGCACAACTTTGTAGTACCCACAGTCATTGGCCAGGCTTCAAATGGAATGGAACAGACTACCCGCACATGTCAAAGCCAGTCATAGCATGAACCAGTTCAAGAAGAGTGCCAAAAGGTGTCTGATGAATGTAGCTAGAGAAAGGGAGGGAAATGATTTTCTATTTTTTAGCTAACATACGTGTAAATTTTACCTTATTCCTAGTAATGACTCGTATTGTAGATAGTCTTAATGACCCTCGTGTAGTAGATAGTATTTTTAGTATGATAATAAGATGTTATCTTCATTATAGAATAATAAGAAAATATTATAACATTTATATTATAATAATAAGATAAAAGGACCCCAATGGAAATAAGTCACTCTGTCTGACTTTTTTGGGTTATCATAGGTTCTCTACACATATGCTGCTATGTACGATAATTCTATGTAACTGTGTTTGTGTATACCTGAATAAACTTACTTACCTCCTATACCATACACCTGCAACATCTGCCACATTGCCCCCCTATCCACCCTGTTATACACGCCTTTTCCAAATCCATAAATGCCACAAAAACCTCTTTAACCTTATCTAAATACTGTTCACTTATATGTTTCACTGTAAACACCTGGTCCACACACCCCCTACCTTTCCTAAAGCCTCCTTGTTTATCTGTTATTCTATTCTCCGTCTTACTCTTAATTCTTTCAATAATAACTCTATCATACACTTTACCAGGTATACTCAACAGACTTATCCCCCTATAATTTTTGCACTCTCTTTTGTCCCCTTTGCCTTTATACAAAGGAACTATGCATGCTCTCTGCCAATCCCTAGATACCTTACCCTCTTCCATACATTTATTAAATAATAGCACCAACCACTCCAAAACTATATCCCCACCTGCTTTTAACATTTCTATCTTTATCCCATCAATCCCGGCTGCCTTACCCTCTTTCATTTTATCTACTGCCTCACGAACTTCCCCCACACTCACAACTGGCTCTTCCTCACTCCTACAAGATGTTATTCCTCCTTGCCCTATACACGAAATCACAGCTTCCCTATCTTCATCAACATTTAACAATTCCTCAAAATATTCCCTCCATCTTCCCAATACCTCTAACTCTTCATTTAATAACTCTCCTCTCCTATTTTTAACTGACAAATCCATTTGTTCTCTAGGCTTTCTTAACTTGTTAATCTCACTCCAAAACTTTTTCTTATTTTCAACAAAATTTGTTGACATCTCACCCACTCTCTCATTTGCTCTCTTTTTACATTGCTTCACCAATCTCTTAACCTCTCTCTTTTTCTCCATATACTCCATATACTATTTTTTTTATATAATATATGATAGACTGATGAATTCCTAATATACTGTAACTCATGAAAACACTGAATTGTGGTTGTGTTCACAATTTTATTCTTAGTTTTTATCTATATTTTTTCTGCTAATTCTTTAAAAATATTTCATAGCTCCCAGGTTTTCTTGCGTGTAGTAAAGAGTATTCAGTTTGCACTGTGTAACCTACTCATACCTGTCATGCTAAACTACTCTGTTTTAAACCATGTATTAAGCTAATTAACTAGTTTTAATATCGTGATCATAGCTACTCTCTTTACCTAATAATAATAGTCTACAGTGCATATTTTTCCTCACAGATTGTCTTTCAATTCCTGTACTTGTGTCTAATTTCGTGATGGTATACGACGGTGTCGCGTTTATCATATATTATGCAAAACATCTTCCAGGTTAGGTGGAATGTTAACACTTAGAATTGTGTGTGTGTGTGTGTGTGTGTGTGTGTGTGTGTGTGTGTGTGTGTGTGTGTGTGTGTGTGTGTGTGTGTGACTGTTGTACAGATTTACTGTGTGTAAATCATTACAAGTACGACTACAGCCACAAAGGATGTATGCATTCTGAGGCATAACATAATGATAATGATGATGATAATAATAATAAGATTATTTTATTTCCATAAAGAATAGTACATTACACAGTTGCTATTTGACATCCATAAAATATTTAACAGAATTCCCCTTTAATATAAAACATTTCAGGCAACGTTTAACTACCGAATAGTTACACTCGTTAACAACCAAAATGCTTCCGAGATCAGTGCAGCAATTTCTAACTAATTTTAGGTCACTGATAATGAATATGATGGTTAAAATTGTTTGTTAGCTCCACTTTTCAATATAAACCTACGTGTCACAACAGGTTCCAACAGGCTTGTGGCAGTGTGTTTCTCACCACACTCACAGTCTCACTGACCTTCATTATTGTTCCAGCAGTCATAGAAGGTGGTTGTAACGTGCAAGTGCAGGTGAAAGGTAGGTGATTTTCTTAGCCAAACACTTCTTAAATTTATAATAAATATTCTCTGAGCAAGTTGTTGATATGCATGTGAGGCATATTATATTAATCTTATTTTCCAATTGAATGATGTAAATACTTCTGCTTAGCTGTTATGAATATATTTTCTATTTATCTTCTAATTTTTTGTTGTTTTCTTCTTTCAGATGCCCCGTACTTGTGTGAATAAGGCAGACAACTTCTGCTACATTTGCATCACAGAAGCGCCGTATAACTGCTATGGTTAGAAAGAAATATCATCTATATTCTGGATGCAAGATTGGTGACTAGTATAAAAACTGGGCTCCACACTTATGCTGCAACAATTGTGCAACTAACCTTCGCCAATGGTTGAACAGGAAGAGGAAAGGAATGCCTTTTGCTGTGCCAATGACATGGTGCGAGCCAACAGACAATGCCAACAATTGTTATTTCTGCAAGGTACCACCAGTACAAAAGGGCTTGTCAGAGAGGAGAAAAAGGGGTCTATTGAATATCCAAACATTCCATCAGCTATTCACTCAGTTCCACATGGAGAAGGTCTAACTGTTCCTGATGCACCAACTTCGGTATCCTTCGAGTCAGATGCAGAAAGTGGTGAGGAGGAAGAAGAGAAGAATGACAGTGCTGGATTACAGAGTGACCGAAACTTTGATGAAGCACACTCCTCTAGGCCACATCTCATAACAAAAGGAGAACTCCATAACCTTGTCAGGGATCTGCTACTCAAAAATGTGGCAGAGCTGCTAGGCTCTCGTCTTCAACAGTGGAATCTCCTAGCAGCTGATGTGAAGGTGTAACATGTCACTTGAAATCCACTTTTTGGACTCGAATTTCGACTCCTTTCCAGTGAACTTTAAGACAGTTAGTGACGAACATGGCGAAAGGATTCACCAAGATATTTCAACCATGAAAAAAAATGTACCAGGGCAAATGGGGCACAAGAATGCTTGCAGACTATTGCTGGACATTGGCAAGAGATGATTCTTCAGCCCCCTATCTGCCTTTTTGGCAGAGAGTAGGTACGGATTAGAGTTTAAAACATACTGACACATGTTGTACATTATAATAAAATAATCAAATATTACATGTCTCGTATCTTTAAACCTATAACCAATAAGTATTTCTTATGGTGATATTTGGATTCAGGACATGAAAATGCATAAGAATTAACTAATCTCATTTAAGACGCATGCAATTTTTCAAAAAATTTTCACCAGTGTTATCTGAATTGATTAGTTTACTAGAATGCTATGGTTTACTATCTTTGACTTTTCAATATTAAAATTTGGTTTATGATTTTAGACATAAACTTTCATTTACAATCTTGTATAACATTAGCAATGGTAAATAAAGACGTCGAACATAGTTTGGTTATGATAGATTATGAAATATACTAATTGTCCTCAAAGATTTGTTAAGTTATACCATGAATTATGGAAAGATCTTAAACTTCACCTTACGAAAGCAAAGCAAATGCGATAGTAATTATGGACAAGTTATATTATAGGGGAAAAATAAACATGATATTTAGAGACAGGGAGACTCAGAGGCTCTTAAGGTAAGTGTGTTTGGATGGTATGGAAGTGGGGAGTGTATTTTGCATGCTCTCTGATTGACATGTCAAACTAAAAGGATATTTTGAATCCACAGATCATCTTGATCAGGGTGCTGCCGATGGCTTCACTATGTGGTATCCTTGAATGAATCTCCCGTGTTTAATATAAAGGCTCAAGAGTCAAGTCTTCCAAACCTAACAGTAGGAAGATGACCAGAATTCGAAATGTGGTTTAAAAGAAAACACTTTATTAGGGTCTAACGTGGATCAACCTGGACTAATGCCGTTGTAAACGGTTACAGAGGTAGTGAGACAGCGAGGTTCTGTAGAGCTGACCAAGAGGTCGACTCTGATCATTGCTCTCAACATAGGCGTGTCCAAGATCCCAGCAAGATTCGACTAATTTGCGATTATTAGAAATGCGACACTACTTAAGCAATATACAAAGGACGATGGGATGAGGACAATACGGATTAAAGCAGTGAGAACTGCCTTTATCTCATATGTTAAACTAATAGCCGATTCTTATAACTGACCTTAGATAATTCGTTCAGGAGAACGAGCTGCATACCCAACACGATTGGAGGATTTAGGTCCATAAGATCCATTATATCCATTGAAAGTTATCAAGAATGAGGACAATGGGATATTGATTGGTTATAACAAAAGTAGTGTCATCTGTCAACAGGACTGGCTTAAGTTCCTGGGAGGTGTCTGGTAGGTTACTGACAGCCTGGGTTAATGAGGTTATGTCATTGATTTGCATATGCTGACGTCTCAGTGAGGTAAGACTTAATGCACGAGAGAACATGCCATCTTATTCCATATTGCCCTAATTTCAGTAGTAAGATGTATTATAAAGTGTCAAAAGCTTTTTTAAACCAGTAAAAATGCCCATTGGATAATCATTAATTACTAGAGTTGAACAAAGTCTAGCATTTGCAAAATAACATTATTAGAGCATTTTCCCATCCTTAAGCCAAACTGGAAATAGGAAAGACTTGTCTAGTAATAAATGCATTTCAGTAACAATTTTCACATTATTTTTCAAAAGATTTTAGAAAATAATGGCATGTTAATGACTGGACTATAACTGCTCAATTTTAAGTGGGTCTCCACCTTTGTGGATTGAGGTACAAGTTCTAGTTTAAGTATGCAAGAGGAAAAAATTTGGGTTTCAAGTGATTTTTTGGACTGAGTTTCAATGAGAAACGAAAGGACATGGACAGCTTTCTCATAATGAATGATGGTATATTCGTCATATTAAATGTTTTGTTTTTAGTGTATTTAGTATATGAATTGACTCTTCCAAAGTAGAATGTATTGGGGATAGGTAAAGCAACCTTAGATAAATTTCTCTTATGTATTCACTAACCTTAGCAATGGAGGCTGTGATTTTGTTGGCAAGGTTACATCTTTTGCTGAGAAGACGTTATTTTTTTTATAATTCATCAACAATATTGATGAGTAGTCTGGTTGATAAAATATTTTTAGCCTTAGCAATTTGTCACCAGTCCAATATTTGAGAGTGTTTTCCAAGTTTTTATGATATATTTCTATTTATCTTGGAACTTCTTAACATAATGCAGCTGTTTAGATTTCTTTATAAGCATAGTAATTACTGAAGAATATATTTTTAGTAGTTGTTTGGAATCAAGCTCATTCTATATTGTCACTGAAACGTATCCTTATTTTCAATTGATCTGAAAATTTGTCTTTCAACTGCGACTTCATTTTTAGGGAAAATTTGTATACGAGTTAACATCTTGATCAGTATTTAATTCTGTCTGCCAATCAATGATACGAATTGATATTACAAAATTGTTCATTGAAACCTCGTCATGAACCCTAAATTAGATATTTTAGGTACTAATTGGTGACTTAGTAATATTGGTAATAAAGATGGTTGAGTAATGATCAGTTGTAACATCAGGGATAATTCCAGCTTTCAGAGGAGGTGTTATATTTGTCCCCATGTGGTCAAGAGAAGATGCAGATATATCATTGATCTGTGTTGGTCTTGTAATTATGGGCAATAGTACACAGTTATAAATGTTGTTTATGAAGCCAGCTATTTTGGATTTTCTGTTTGGATTAGACTGACGTTCAAGACGCCGTCAATTATTAAGAAATGCTTGTGTAGTTAACATGACTCACGAAATCGTAATGACACGACTGCAAACAAACCATACCACGGAGTTTTGAGACTCTCTGATCGCGGGTTCTACCCCCGCCCTTGGTATGGTTTGCTTGTTTAGTTTATTGTTAATAATTTTGTCTGTGGTCTGCTCCTATTCCTGATGGGACATTTGTATTTTTAGTTGTCGGTACAGTAAATTAGTATTGTTGATCCCATTTTCATCCCTATTACATGCAGAGTGACTGCATCGCTACCTCGATTCCGATCAGATTTACAGTTATGAAAAATTGTGTACTCAGACAGACTGTAGATGACTATTGAGTAGTCGAGTGAATAGTGAATAGTGAAAGTAAGGTTAACATTTAGTGACTCAAGTAGGGATCTGGCAATGAAGTTCAAAATTGTAATGTTACTTTTCTTGCTAAAGATTCCTTGTGTTTGCCTAGTTGTGAACTATTTGCTCTCGAAATTTTCTGTATTATTATTATTATTATTATTATAATCAAAAAGAAGCGCTAAGCCACAAGGGCTATACAGCAAATTTTCTGTAAACTGATTATTCTACAGCAAATGATCTGAAAAGAGGTAATGCTCTAAATCTATTCTAGAAATCAATCTAAAGCAACATATGCTAAAAAAATATTAAATGAATGCGAACAGTAAAAGGCTAAAGCAATTCTACAATGAGTGTGAAGGCTTAGCCCTGTAACAGCTTTATCCAGTATTACCAAGGCTGGCTCCTCCTCAGGAAAATTAATGAATAGAAAAAGAAATAATAATTCACAAAGATAAAGACTTTATTATTTATTAATGCAAATATAAAACAGTGAAACATGAAGGTATATTCTATTTGAAAGAAAAATAAAAAAATGAAATGAAAAAATGAGATTAGAATTCAACGCTAATATATACAAGTAAACTGGGGTGTCTGGTTGATGTTGACACCGTCTTGTAGAAAGTGTAGCCGTTACTGATGATGTGGGGAGGGGGGTCACAGATGTTGGTGACAACCCAACGGCTAGTTCTTCACAGAGTCTATAGCCTTGAATAGTCAGTACAGATGACAAGAACGCAGGTTCTTTACCACTGTAAAGATGAGGGGTTGTGGCCTGCAGTGGCAGGCAGTTAATCAGGTAGGTAGGTTAAAGAGTGACGTCTCGGGACGTTAGTCCGTCTCCTTCAACACTTTTCGCTGGTTAGCAGGTGACCCAATCTGTCATTCCAAGCTGGAAAGAGAGACAGGTTACCCACTGCTTAAGAAATCACTCTCCATGATAAGTACAATACCTAAAAGACTTGGTGATTATCAAAACATCTAACATGGAGATCAAGGCTGAAAGGACTAAGTTTATTATTGGTCAAAAGTGAAGCTTTCAACCAATAAGTTCACTAGAATAGGAGCTGGCTTGTACTTACAGTTGTGCTGGGAGCTGAGAGTCGAGTGATTACTGTTTGGCCACAGCCCCACACGTCACCTTTCGGGGTGGGGGAAAAAGGGGGGGGACAGTGGGAGCTAGACTGACCCTACCTTAACAAGCAGCCGGCAGTCAAACTATCGTTACCTTATACTCGCTCGCTACTCCTATCTGTTGAACTTTTCCCCTCACAATGAGCAAAAAATAAGTATATACTAACAATATAATGAAAAATATTTCTAAAAATACATATGCTTGGAAGGATAAAATACAGTCATTGATATTATAAAAATAATGGGTACAAATAATGAAAGATTCGTATATAAACTCTCTACAAAATGTAGTATTATTATAAAAAAAGATAAAGTTTACAACTACTAGCAAAAATGTTGCATTAGAAAGGAGAGAAAATAAGAACTGAGTAATATCTAAATAAAATATTCAGCCACAGAGATATAAAGAGTGTCCCACGACATAACCTCCTCAAATATCACTAAAAGATCGTTGATTACATTCGCTGCCTGACCACGGTAGAGTGTGGGTGTGCTCTGCACCCCTCTGCTGTTTTTAGGCGAGCTCCCTTGTCAGTTACATGGCTGCAGTGGTGTGAAGTGGTGCTGTCGCGCTGCTGCTGACAACATAGGTGCACTGCGGTTGTCAAAATGGCGGTTAGTCTGAGACACCGGATAAATACTGTCAGCATTGAGCTACTTCAATGAATGGTAACGCCTAGTTCTGCGCAAGTCTTATTGCCAAAGATCATCCGGGAGACGTATGGCATACAAGATGGTGACTTATATGGAGTAGCATTAAATGGGGGCAAAAGAATTTTCGTCAAACTGCTCACGGCAACGGTCTATGAATCGTTGGTCTCCCGGTTTCAGGACGTGAGTCTTCACATCACACCAGCTGTCAGTGTGAGAATGATAGATGTTTCACGGCATTATACGTGGATTAAGTTACGCAACATTCCCTTTCAGGCGGACGAGGCGGATATCAGGAAAGTTTTTGAGACGTATGGAATGGTGCATTATGCTCAGCATGGTAAGTGGGTGGCAGGCGCCTATGCTGGTCTGCCAGAGGGTACTTTCAACCTCAAAATGACTTTGAGGCACCCAATACCGTCCTATGTTTATCTTCATGAATTCAGGATTCAGGTTATGGTTATGTATCCAGGGCAACGACGTACGTGTCGCCTATGTGGTGAATATGATCACATAGCGGCGACTTGTGACAAGCGGAGACGTGTGCCGGGACTTGTGGTGGACGTCGCAGCCCCTGCTTTAAGGGTGGCAGGTGAGGAACAAACATCGGATGGAGGGCGTGGTGTTTTTGTGGAGTGAGATAGTGGATCAGGCACATAGGACTGGCGGTGAGTTGGAGTCCCGCCCCCAGCTGCCTAACCCGGTGTCGCCTCCTGTGGATAAGGAGGAGCAGCAATTACAGGAGCAGGTTCTTGAGATTGAAAAGGAATTGGTCGAGGTTTTGAATACTTTGTCACCACCTGAGGGGGACTTTACATCTGAGCGAGGTGTCATTGGAGAGTCGTCGCTTCCAGAAAGTCGGGGACGTGATATTTTGGGACGTGATGGTGGTTTGGAGTCGTCCGTAGAATCACTAAACCATTCTCAGGTGGAGGTGGAGGTTCATCGAGAGGCAACACCTGACCAAGACATGTGTAATGTGACTGTCACGAGAAAGAGGGCGGCTACATCAGATTCTGATGACGTCATAACGCCTGCACATAGGCCTGGGAAACAGACTGAGGTGGAGTGTGAAGGTAGTGGTGTAGGTGGTGGTAGCAATGATAGGAGGCACTGGAAGAAGGGGGAGGGAAGAGAGCACTCTGAAGGTGTCAAACATAAAGTCAAGCTCTGGAGTTGCAAAGAGTGATGAGAGGAGGCAGGGGTGGAATCTTTAAAAGGCCTTAGGTGTATGACTGTAAACGTTAATGGGTTATGTAGCAGTATGAAGAGAGATTGGTTTCGTAATTTACTGAATAAATCTAGAGTGGATGTTGTGTTCCTGCAGGAGCACAATTTTAAAGAGGGTAGGGTGTTGGAGGTGACAGGATTTCAAGTGGTTACCCTGCGATCTCTCCATCTAAAAGGTGGTGTGGGTATTTTAATAAGGGAGACGAGCCTGTTTGTTTTGCAGAGAAGCGAGGGGGAGGGGGAGGGAGGGTGTTGCGTGTGGATGGGTAGTGGATGGGTAAGCGTGTGTCTTTTGTGAGTGTGTAGGCGCCGGTGGAAAATAACATACAGGTAAAGAATGATTTTGTGTTTGAGGATCTTGTGTTTTTCTTAAGTGCACTGCCAGAGGTGGCAATAGTTGGTGGGGACTGGAATAGTGTAATCAGGGTGGCTGATGTGGACCCAAAAGAGGCTGGATATGTGTCTGTGGCTCTTAGGGAATTGTTAAGGGATGTCAGGTTACGTGATGCCTTTGGGAGGGCGGTGTGGGAGACTGAATATACGTTTGTTAGGAGTGGATATGCGGCGAGACTAGATAGAGTGTACCTTTCTCAGGGAGTGGATGTGAAATCTTTCAGTACTGTTGAGGCTACAATGTCAGATCATAGAGCAGTGGTGGTGGAGGTTGGGTGGGGGACGCTCACGGAAATATGTAGAAGTTATTGGAAATTAAATATAAGTGTGTTAGGAGATGAGGGGTTGGAGGGGTTTTCAGTCCTATGGAGGGAGCTTAGTGTGGAAGAACAGGGAGTGGATGACATCGTGACATGGTGGGATTTGTTGCAAAGGAAAGGATTAAAAAGTTTTATGTGAGGGAAGGAAAACGTATTAATAATTTAAAATATGGACTGGCTAACTATTTAGAGGATAGGTTAAGGGGATGCTATGGGCGGGGGGTAGGTGGGAATAATTTTCCTATGGATGAAATAGCTGAAATACAGGGAAGATTGAGGGTGTTGCAAAATGAAAGGTTTCAAGCTGTAAGGGTGCAGACAGGGGTGGAAGAAGTGCTTTGGGGCGACAAGCCGTCTGCGTGTGTTTTGCGGCATCAAAAGCAAAGGCAGGCGGTGACGGCCATCCCATGATTAGAGGTAACTGAGACGGTTGGGAATTATAGAGCAGGGCAGGAGATACGAACCGTGGGGGGGGGTGACGTGGCGTTAGACAAGGTGTGTACGCATGTAACGTGTAATTTAGGAAATAGCGATAGAAAGGCTTTAGGAGGGATTATTACGGCAGAGGAACTAGAGAATGCGTTAAGGGGAATGAGGAAGGGGAAAGCTCCGAGTATTGACGGTCTCCCGGTAGAATTTTATATACAACATTGGATGTTAATACGGGAATTTATAGTCAAGTTATTTAATCGTATGAAGGAGAAGAGTAAGTTGGGGGAGAAGCAGGCTACAGCAGCTGTAGTGTTGGTCCCGAAGGGCAAGCGGCAGCCCACCCTACAGGAGTACCGAGCCATATCGCTGATGTGTGCAGACTATAAGGTCTTTGCAAATATTTTAGGTAATAGGTTCAAATGTGTTGTAGGGAGGGTGGTGTTGAAATCTCAGTTTTGGTTGCCAGGAAGGTCAATGATTGAAGGACATGGAATACTGTGAAGTTTTGTGGAATCTAAAGGTGGGGATGGAGGGGCGGCTTTGTTGGCTCTAGATTGGCAGGGAGCATATGATAGAGTGGAAAGGGGAGCTTTGCAGGTTATACTTAGGAGACAGGGCTTTGGGGAGGAAATAGTCGAGTGGGTAAATACGTTATACAAGGGGGCGAAAATGAGGATACAGATTAATGGGTGTATGGGGAGGGAGATTGCAATGGATAGAGGCCTTAGACAGGGATGCCCCATGTCCCAAATATTGTTTGCGTGTTTTCAGGACCCCTTTTATAGAATGGTTGATCGTAGTTTATGTACTCCAGGTGAGGGAAGTGTGGGGGGTGGGAGGGCCTGGCCGGATTTAATTGGATATGTTGATGACACCACTGTTCTCATTCTTGAAATGATGTCATTGGAAGTGTTGGACGAGGTGTGCAATTATTTGGAAGTGCCACGGGAATGCAGGTAAATAGGGCGAAGTCAAGGTGCATGGGGTTGGGTTCTTGGGTGGGGGGTGTGGGGGGGAGATGTAATGTTGTTAAAGAATGGGCGGTGTCTTTACAGATTTGTGGTATTATTTATAGGGATGACATGGTTGCGGCGCGGGTGGAAAACTCGGATAGGTTATTGGAAAGGATCGTGGGGCGTTTAGGTGTTTTGAGACCCCAGCACCTAACTTTTATACAGCGAGTGATAGTCGTAAACATTTTATTGTATAGTAAGGTTTGGCATGTCGCAGCTCTGTTCCCAATTGCGGGGATCCTAAGACGGGTGTGCAAATTTTTGTTGGGTTCACGTTGTGATTGGTTAAGGATAGAAGTTGTAATGTTACCTGTAAGTCAGGGTGGGTTGGGGTTGCTGGATTTGAGACGGAGGGCTAAATGTGTGTTTCTTAAATGGGAAGCGTTGCGTGAGGGTGTGAACGCGGGGCAGTTGGGAATGATACACGAAAGGCTGGGTATGTGGTATCGAGGAATGGAGTCGAGGGAATGCGAAATCGTTTTGAGGGCCTTGATGTTGGTTAAGGAACTACGAAAGGTTCGTATAAGGGTTTTGTGTAGGTTGCTTGTAGGCAGGTGCGTTGTCCCAGTTGAGGGCTTGTTCCCCATGTATGCGTGGAAGAGTATTTGGTTTAGATTTAGTAAGATGAAGTTAAACCCTCGGACGCGTGAGGTGATGTTTCGTTTTCTGCATGGGATCCTTCCGTCTGGAGCGATGCTACGAAACAGACAGGTTGTTCTGGGTGGGGGGTGTGGTATCTGTGGAGAGGACGAGACTGCGTTCCATGTAGTTTACTTTTGTGAAGGGTTAGAGGAGGTTAGGTGCCGGTTAAGTAGGTTGGTACAGAGGGTGGGGGGCCGTGGGGTGTCGGTTCTGCGTGCTTTAAGTCTAGATATGGGAGGGTTAGACGAGAGTGTCATAAGAGCTTTAGATTATATCATGGTAGATTATATATATATATATATATATATATATATATATATATATATATATATATATATATATATATATATATATATATATATATATATATATATATATATATATATATATATATATAATATCGTGGGTGATGAGGGGAAGAGGGGATAGTGAAGAGCGAAAGTTCTTGCGGTAACGTTCTATCGTACGATATGTCGCAACAGAGATTTGTATGGGAGGAGGTGGGATCAGGTTTTCTCAGAGGGGTATAGAATGCTAACATTAGGAATTCTTGTAAATCTGTGAATGATAATGAGTGAGTGAAAGGGTTTTCATAGGTTGCAAGGGAGTCAGGGGGTCACAGCGGGCTCGCCTCCTTGGGATGGGGGGGCTGTGAGAGTGTTGTGAATGTGGGTTTTTGGTATGGTTTCCTGGTTTTCACTGAGACATTATGGCATACACCTTGTGGTTATCTTGCCAAGTGTAGATGTAGAGCTCAAGGTCTCGTTATGATCTATATAACATATTTCAGGAATGTAGGTATAATATCGAAGTTTTTTTTTTTTTTGTATTATTTTGATGTGTATCAGTCTTGTATGACACGATTCTTGAGTAATAAGTTCTTTGCGATACGAAGTGTGTTTTAGTTTGTATTTATATTACGTGCTGGGTTTTGGCATGATGAGATAAACTTTATATACTGTTTTGCTTTGTGCATACAGTGCATCTGACTAATGTGATTTTGTGAAACATTTTGTGCGTGTGTGTGTGTGTGTGTGTGTGTGTGTGTATCCCTTTCTATTGTATTGAGCCTTTGTCTTGGGTCAGGCTTTATGTAAAACTTTATATATGTATGATTCATTTCTTTTTAAAGTTTATAATTTACGTCTGTACCCTGACACCGGTTTGGTGTCATTGCTAAGTTCTTGATGTTAAGTGTAGTCTGTGTGGTATACAGACATATCTAGCCAGTTTAGAGACGTAGTCCTTTTGTGTCTGAGATTTGTATATGGATTTATTGTAACAGTATTGCGCCTTCAGTTTTTGAGTTCTAAGCTGTTTTCTTTTATGTTTATTCGTATGTGGTATATGTAAAGCTGTATTGTTAGGGATACGTATGTAGATGTTCTAGTAAGATTATGATGTTAGGTTTTTGGTTATTGATTAATGCGAAGGATGTGATTCATTGATACAATTCGTTGAATATATTCTTTTTTAGTGTATTGAGCATTTGTCAGATGTCACATTATATGTAAAAATTATATATGTAAGGTTGTGAATCAAGAATGTGTATATATTATAGTTCACGACCCTGTGACTGCATTTCTTTGTAGCTATGTTCTTGATGCAAGTTATAGTTGTATGTTTTGCAGCAATATCTTGCGAGTATATAGGTGCAATCCTTTTGTGTCAGTTAATTTGTGACAGGGCTTCTTTTTTTTTGGTAGTGTACGTACCTACAGGATTGAAATCCATCCTGTTTTCCTTTATTTTTTATTTTTATGTTAAACTGTATTGGTTTTAAATAAAATATAAAAAAAATATGACTAATAGAACAAAAAAGGCACATACTGTGACTGAAACAATACACTAATATAGAATGAAGACTTACCTCTCTCCCTACTTCACATTACCACTCCTACTTCCACTTTCTGCCTTACATAAACAACCCGCACATAGAAGAGAGGAGCTTGCGACGACGTTTCGGTCCTACTTGGACCATTTACAAAGTCACATTAACGATAAGGAGAGCGGGAAGGGTATATATAGGCAGGATGCTTTTAATAATCTTGCCTCTTTCATTAAGTTTAAAGCTGAATGGGAATCTAATTCCTTGCTTCCTTTCCTTGATGTTCATGTCCACCGCTCTGATACAGGTTTTGCCTTTTCCGTTTACCGCAAACCTATGCACAGTGGCATGTACATTCGCTACTTTTCTTATCATTCTTCCTCTGCCAAGAAAAGTGTTCTTATTTCCCTCTTTCTCCGTGCTCTCCGCATTTGTGATTCTCAGTTCCTTCAATCAGAAATTTCCACACTTCATAATTCATTTTCCCGTCTTGGCTACCCTTTCCACTTCATAGACTCTGCCTTCTCACGTGCTAAACGTAATTTTCCCTCTCCCAAACTCCCTACTCCTGGGAGCTCTTCTGTCCTCTTCCTTCCCTATATTTCCGGTCTTTCTAATCTCAACAACTCTCTCCGTTTCTTAGACATCAAACTTTCCGCCAGACTAACACTCTTCGCACTAATCTCATTCATACCTCTCCTACCTCTACAGATGCTCCTGGTGTCTACTCTATTTCTTGTTCCTCCTGTCCTCTTCAATACTTTGGTGAAACTGGCCGATCTCTTTCTGACAGACTTAGGGAGCACACAAGTAGTGTTAGGCTTGCCGACACTAACAATGTTCTCTTCTGTCACGTCCGAGATCACAGACATCCTATTCACTGGTCTTCTGCTAAAACTGTCTTCCCTACTTCCAACTTTCACAGTCGCCGTCTGGTTGGATCCTCCCTAATACACAACATTCCTTGTTTGAATCTTAGTCCTGGCTTCGTCACTGTTAATACCTTCCTTTCCCACTACATTGTAAAAAGCTCCAAACTTCAGAACACCAGAGACCTAACCTGATTCCTCCCTTTTTTTCTTCTCTATCTTCCCTTTTCCTCTTTCCTTTTTCTCCTTTGGGTTGTCTTTCTTCTGCACTGTGTACTTGTTCCTTCTTTATTTATTTATTTATTTACCCCCTTTCACTCGGTGTTCTTGCTATTATCCTCTGTGGGCACCTAGCTTCCTTACAGTGCTCCTTTTTCTTAATATTTGACTGGCTCCTACTCCTCTTACTACCTCCCCACTACTATTTCCTGCCACCTTCACTACTACTACTACCACCTCCTGCCTATATATCGTTAGAGTGACTTTGTAAATGGTCCAAATCGGACCGAAACGTCGTCGTAAGCTCCACTCTTCTATATGCGGGTTGTTTGTGTATCGTTCCAGTCACGGTATTGTGCTTTTTTTTCTTATTCCTGCCTTACCTCTACCACTACCACTCCCACCTCTCTTGCCCAGTCCCCACCAGCTCGCCTATATATTCTGGCTCCTTTTCCCCTTCCTGTTAGTATGACTTTGTAAATGGTCCAAGTTTGCGGGTAATTTATGTAAATACCACTGACGTGTTCCGTGCACCAGGTTCTTCCACCTACTTTTTAATGGTTTTCCTAAAACCACAAAGATAAAGAAATGTTTTGTCATAAAACAGAACAAGTGTAACCTGCTTGGGTTACATAATGTATTAAAAGTCATTGAAAATATATAAATAAGTAGGTAAAATATGTAAGGAACAGTATATTAACTAGTTGCAAAATAAATGAATAACTGTAAAATATTTAAAGAATATTTAGTAAATTAGACACAAAGGTTGTTAGGTAAGACACATATGCAACAGTTAGACAACTTTATTCCGAAACGTTTCGCCTACACAGTAGGCTTCTTCAGTCGAATACAGAAAGTAGGCAGGAACAGTAGAGATGTGAAGACGATGTAATCAGTCCATCACCCTTGTAGTCGTAGAATTTGAGGTTGTCAGTCCCTCGGCCTGGAGAAGTTCAGTTCCATAGTCAGGAACTATCTGAAGATCAAGCGACAGTGCAGAGACTTAAATACTGTCGGAAGGAGAGGTGCAGAGTAGTAGTAGTAGTAGTAGTAGTAGTAGTAGTGAGAACGTAGCCACTGAGAGGTCATGTCCCTCTCAGATCCAACACTTCTCACTTGAAAAGCTTGTCCAAGATGTTTTCTGTACCAAGATGCCATGTGTTGCAGTGTCTGACAAGATGAACATCAAAATGGTATACAATACCGACAGGTTGTTAGGTAAGACACATATGCATGTGTGTCTTACCTAACAACCTGTCGGTATTGTATACCATTTTGATGTTCATAGACACAAAGGTATTGAAATATAAACAAAGGATATGAATAACTGAGTAAAATATACAATGCACAAGATAAATGAACTTAATACAAATAAAGGCAAGGTAAGTGACTCATAAGGTAAAACAAGACATTTATCTGTATATAATGAACTAGAAACACGGAAATAACTATGTGTTAACACATAAAAATTATGGAGATAGTATATAAGGATATAAGAGGAGTTATGATTACAAATGATACCCAAAATGGTTGTATGAGTAGAATGTAATATAAAAAAAAATTCCATATATCTAATGGGGAGAAAGCAGAACATAAAGTGCAAGGGAATGGAAATTACCTAGATTTAAAAATAGTAAAAATGTGGATAAAAGAGTTTGATAAAGAAAGATTAGTAATTAAGAAAATGAGTAACAAAGGGGAGAATATGTAAGAAACAGGAGATGAGATAGATACAGAGTAATATACAAGACACAGGGTAAGGTAATAAATATAAAATGTGGATGAGAATATCAGTTTAAATATTTAGCAGAGACAATAATAGGACACGTGCATTAGCTTCGTAAAAATTCTTGGAACAAATGAGACTGCATAAATGTGAACATTTTTCATATTTATCTAAGAACACCAGAAAGAAGAAGCACTGCAGCAGGCCTACTGTCCCACGTTAGACAGGGATAAGTAGCACAGCCCTAAGACTACTCTCGTAGAAAAAAATTCTGATACATGGTATCAATTTGGCATCGTTTTCTCTACGTTTTCCAGCACATTATACAGAGCTGAAGAATAACGTGAGGACTACTGTTATTTATACTTCTTGATATGATTAAATTACTCTTGACCAGAACTCCTAAAACTTTTTTCGCATTCAGAGTGATGAAGATGTATATTTTTCTATTTTATAAGCATCATGGTTATTTTTTTCCAAGGCATAGAACATTGCATTTGTCTCTATTAAACTGAATCTGCCACTTCTCCGACGAATCCATCAGTCTATTCAGAGTTTCCTGCAGTGCTCTAGTGCCCTCGTCAGAATTAAGCCAACGGCCTATTTTGGAGTCATTTGCAAAGTTGATTATGTCGTTATTTATTCCCTCACGTATGTCGTTTATGTATATTGTGAACAACAAAGGGCCCAACATTGACCCCCGTGAAACACTACTTACTATATGTCCCCATTTCGATTTCTTCCCATTCATGTAAACTCTCTGTTGCCTATCTGTCAACCACTCTATCCATGGAAAAAAGGAAACTCATATACTATGTGCCTCTACTTTCTTCAACAATCTCCGATATGGAACTCTATCAAAACCTTACTTACGTCCATATACACAATATTAGAGTCATTACCATGGTCTACCTTCTCAAATATCTTAGTGTAAAAAATAAATTCGCAAGGCTTAGGAAAGACCCTTTGTAACCATGCTGAGAGTCACTGATTAATTTATATCTTTCAACGTGGCTTTGAAAATCTTCGGCAGTTACTAATTCCATCATTTTTTCCACAATAGGGTTTGGCTAATTGGTGTATAATTCGAAGCTAAGGACAAATTTCCTGTTCTGTAGATAGGAATCACATTTACGATTTTCCACTTATGTGGCACTATGTCAATTTGTAGTGATATGTAGAAAATAATAGTAGGTTTACTAAGTTCTTCTTACATTCCCTTACAACCCCTGAGAACCTTCATCAGGTCATAAAAATTTTATGTTAAACTATATATTTTGTCGATATTAACTTTCATCGTGTACAACTTATTTTCGCCCTGATCTATGTAACTTTTCATTTCTGAAAATTCTCTAGTATCTTACTTCATAAAAACTGAAAGGAGATAAGTGTTAAAGCATGTACACATTTCTTTGTCACTGTAAGTGAGCTTGGGCGTACCTTGTCCCTGGCCTTACTCCTATATACATGAAAGAAACCTTTTAGGTTTATCCTCCAGTCCCTTGTGACTTTAACTTTATAATCACTTTTGAATTTTAAAATTTCTATTTATTTCTCTTTTTATTGGATTTTTTTTCTATTACTTAAGTGCCGCTTTTCCTTTTTCATTCTTCTGTATATGTTTCTTTTTTGACCTACGAGATGCTTTAGCCTACTGTTTATCCATTAATGGTGACTTTTTTCTCTAATTTCCCTATATGAACATAAGGAGCCTGAGCAGCTTCATATATGTAATGTTAGCAACCATCACTTCCTACCTGACCGAAAGAATAATGATCAGTTGGATCAGTCCCGTTCACCCCCACACAAGTAATTTCTCAGTCATCGGAAATCTTACAAGCAGATATCAGGAACACTGACTTGTTTGTAGTTATTAAGTTAATTCCATGATGTATTGAAACTGAGTGATTTTGTGATCACTTTCCAAAACCTCATCACCTCAAAACCAATTCCAGCAGGTTGTTTCCTCTAGTTGGGTCTGTCACAAACTGTTGAAACTAAATCCTTGATCGCATAAGAAAATGTTGCTAGACTCAAGATTTCCTGTCAAATTAATCCAATTAAATTGTGTAAAGTTAAATCTCCCATTTAGACAACATTTTCATATCTAGAGGCCTTATGAATCTCGTCCAACAGAAGTTTACTGCTTATCAAGACTTTGAGGCGTGTAAATCACTCCCAAGATAAGTTTTTCACGGCTCTCAAGAAATTGTAGCCAAACAGATTTAGTGTCGGTCTCTTCTAATTTCATATCTTGTCTAACTTATCTCTAGGATAGATAAGATAAGATTTCGTTCGGATTTTTAACCCCGGAGGGTTAGCCACCCAGGATAACCCAAGAAAGTCAGTGCATCATGGAGGACTGTCTAACTTATTTCCATTGGGGTCCTTAATCTTGTCCCCCAGGATGCGACCCACACCAGTCGACTAACACCCAGGTACCTATTTGCTGCTAGGTGAACAGGACAACAGGTGTAAGGAAACGTGTCGAATGTTTCCACCCGCCGGGAATCGAACCCGGGCCCTCCATGTGTGAAGCGGGAGCTTTAGCCACCAGGCCACCGGGCCACTCTACCACGCTTCCTGTAGGCCCATTCGGTGTGAAATAACTTATAGCCTTGTATGTGGCATACAGAAGGGATTTCTCTATTTACAGGTTGAACCAGATTTCTGTTATACGTAGCAATATTTATGCTTTTTGCCCAGGCAATTAATCTTAGCTCATCTATCTTATTTCTTATGTTCCTACTATTAGTATAGTAAATCTTAGTGTAGTCACTCGGTGCTCAATAACTGTTTCTCTTCATTTGTTGATTAGTGTCACTACATTCATTAGTAACTTTATGATGAACAGTGCCTTTTGAACGCATCCTTGAACAATCCTTCCAATTTTTCCGCTTTCGTTCCTCGTTCTCACACACACCCAAACCTGTGTCTTTCATCAGGTTTAAAGTCCTATACATCTCAGCAACGGCTCCTTCGACAGAGTTGACTAACACTACCAATCCTGCCCCCAAGAGATACACTCCATTCCATGCATACATATCATGCTTTGCCATAGAAATTGTCCCAGTTGTCAATTAATGGGATAGCAAGTCCTTCTCAGTACCTGTCTAGCCAGCAATTTACACCATTTGCCCTATACATCCATTCATTGCCCACTTATCTTGTAGGCAAGATGCTGCATATGATTGGGACCCCTCCCTTAGACTGAATTAAATCTTCAGATGTTGTGTTGTTATCTAGTCGCTCCTGTATCCTACCCTTTTCAATTTCGTTTCCACCAGCACTGAGAAAGATAATGGGCTTGTTCCCATTGTGTGACATGATAATTTTTAGCCTATTAACTATGTCACCAGCACCAGCTCCCGGGGAAACACCCTCTGTCTCACCTTCCTATCTGTAACAGAAGGCTTTGTCAATATATTTTGTATGTGAGTCGTCGACGAAAAGGATATCGTTACCTTTCTTTATAAGTATAGACATCAGACATATCCTCACAAATCGCGGAATTAAATTCGCCCAGATGAACAGAGAAGCCATTTTCAACCTGCAAATCAGCTCTTTTAACTTCTTCACTTTGATGTTGCTTTCTTTACTGGAAAGTTTTACCCATTTGTAACGGCTGTCAATCTGCTTCTCAATGCTGGTAAGTTGTTTCCCTTCACTAACCACAACTGCATCCAACTGCTATACTTATCCAGTTTTCACTTTCTTATTTTCCTCCTTGAGAAGTAGAACAGTGGAAAATTATATCTGGAAGGTTTTTACGCTTTTTCTGGTCAAAAATTCATTGCTGTCTCTCATTACTATGGCAGCCTTGGTGGGGGTTCTTTTACAGTTATAGAGTTCGGAAATTTGATCTTCATGGGCAGCGAGGCACCAGCCAGTGGCTTGTATATTCTGTAACTTCTTCATTGTGTCAGTGGTTCATTTTACAATTCAGTTTAGTGTCTATTATCAAAAAAAAAAAAGACTGAAAACTTTTTTTCTTTGCTGCTAGATATGGGAACCATTCAGGTTCATAACAGTATGGGGAATAATAGAGCATCTTATGAAAGTTATCTTGTGTGTTTTAGTAACAGAAAATTTAAACCAAGCATCAAGCATTATGCCAACACTTCATGATTTAAGCACAGTTCAGTACCTGATGTTTCATTACCTCCGCATGCTGGTCGGCTGCTTCGCATTGTTTGGCGTATATATCCTCAAATGTTACAATGTTGCATTGCTTTGTGACTGGAGATCTATTATGTGTTCTTTCGAAGTCAGGGATGCTTCATTTTGCGTGAGCATGTATTTATTATACAAGGGATCCATTTCAGTTATTCAGGTAGTTCAATTGGCGAGAAGAACTTGTAGCTGTGAGCAAATGGTTTGTAGGTCTTCTTTTGTTATATTAAATCCGTTGCAGGAGAATGGGTGTTTTGATTATCCCAGCGTTGGTGTAGAACGCCTTCCTACCACACTGAGTCTTGATAGGGACTGGATAATATACATGGGGAGTTGCAATATCTTTCCCTATGCTTGCGAAAATTATCGGGGTATTTGAGGGTTGTGGTCACGTTTGCTTAAAGAGAGAACCGCTTGTTTCTTTTGTTATGGATGAAATGTAAGATACTTTGCACTAGCTTTAGATTATTTAGAGGTTCCACATTCTTTCCTGATGTTGCTTAGGCGTTGCAACATTCGTTGAGTCTTGTATAGGTTAGCAAAATAGGAGAAAAATCTGAAGCTCTCGTAGTCGTGGCTCACCAGCGTCGTAGAGAGGTTAAGTTAGGTAAGATTCGTCAGGAAACAGAACAAGTGTTTCCTGAAGCAGATCTTAGTTATATAATGGCCCACAACTGGAGCTTTTGGTCATCTGGCCGAGGCTTTCTGCTGGCTTACCAGTCCACCCCTTCAAAAATTATGGTTATAATTATAACCATTAGATAATTATTGGTCGTAGAGACATTGACAAAGATGTTACATAGTTTCCAGCTTTAGTGTGCATTTCTCTTATTGTCTAAATTACCTTTAACTTATTTTCATAAAGCTAGTTAACCAAATTGTAAAGTCGTTTGTCTCTTCAAAGACTCTTCACCTGCAACGATAATTTTGCTGCCTGAATTCTCAGAGCAGCGATATGGTGAGTTATAAGTAGAATGAGGTAGAGTTATTGACGAATATTGGAAATCCCGTTGAACTAGGTGATAAGGACAGTAATAGATATAGTGGAGAAGCAGGAATGAGCAGGGAGAGAAAAGATGGGCGAGCTGAGATTAGTTTCAAGTGCAGGTAACACTAACGTATTTGTCATAACTCAGACGTGGCTTAATAATGAGAATCGGGGAATGCCTACTGAATGTTACGTTTTGGGTTATAATGGAGGTGGAGTCGCATTATATGTTCGAGAACACTTAAACTGCTGCATCAAAGCGGGTATTAGGACTGAAATAATACACACAGTTTGTCTGGTAGAGATTTTGGAAGTGAATTAAAATTAATTTTAGGCGTAATTCATCGACCCCCAAACTTGAATAGGTACCATGGCAGACTACTTTGGGAAGAAATTATTAAGTCCACAAGACACGATAATGTAGTAATTCGAGGAGACTTTTATTTTATGCAAATTGATTGGAATTCATTGACCGAGAATTTTGAGTCAAACGACTTCCTGGAGGCAGTTCAAGATTTTTTTTTTTCGAACAGTTTGCGATAGAAACAATGACGAGAAACAGCCTGATTGATTTGATTCTCGCTAACAAGGCTTCCCTTGTTAATAATCTTGAAATTACAGAGGAACTTAGTGCGAGAGACCACAAATGGATTACCTTTAGTACTGATTGGAAATATGATACTAGGGATAATTCAATTAGTGCCAGATTTCGCGTAGCAGATTACGCTGGGGTTAGAGAACACTTATCTGTGGACTGGGGTATCGACAGTTTCCTAAACACTATACACGTTGTCTAGAGACCATTGATTCCGTTTTTAAAACAAATGAGACCGTACAGAAATGATCCGAAATAGGCTTAAACATATTTTAGGGCAGAAGAAAGGAATTTATATGCGTATCAAAAGAGGTGAGGGTCATGTCATGGATTAATATACTCTCATTAACAGGGAGATTTAAAAAAAGATAAGAAAAGCTAAACGGGACAATGAAATTAAAGAGGCAAATGGTTTGAGAACTATTCCGAAAGGCTTTTTCCAGGTATATAGAATGAAAGTTAATGGAAAGTTATGTCCATTTAAAGCTAACTCTGGATAGCTTACGGTTTTCTCACAAGAAGACGCTAACTATAATCCAGTAATTATTTTTTTATAATGGGCTTGAAGACAATAAATTATGTAATATCACAGACACTAGGGATATGGTAATCAAACACATTCACTGATTAAAACAAAATAAATCTTTAGGTCTTGGTGAACTTTTTTCTAGGGTTAAGGAGTGCAAAGTGGAACTTTGTGAACTAATAACTAACCTTTCAAATATATCTCTTCAATCTCTTCAATGTCTGATATGAGGAAGATAGCTAATGTAATTCCTATTTTTAAAGCAAGAGATAAATCTTTACCGTCTAATTTCAGCCCAGTAAGCCTCAATTGTAGTCAATTTTCTAGAGTCAATTATAGTTATTATAGTAATCCATTCTGGTAAGCACAATTTGATCTATGATATTCAGCATAGATTCACAAGGGGCCGTTTCTGTCTGACAAATTTACTTACTCTCTTCTGTAAAGTTTTTGAGGCAGTTGGTCATGGAATAGTACAATAATATTTATTTGGATTTCACTAAAGCTTTTGATAGAGTACCACATCAAAGACCTTTGAATAAAGTGACAGCTCATGGTATTGAGGGAAAGGCCCTGTTATCGATCGAGGGAACACTCACCGACAGCAAGCAGAGAGTCTGCATTAATGGGGTGAGATCTGAGTGGGAATCAGTCACAAGTGGCACTCCACAAGAATCAGTTTTGGGCCCATTGTTGCTCATAATATACATTAATGATCTTGTCAAGTGATATGAGCAAATTCGTTGAAGATAGGAAAATAGGCAGGATTATTGATGCAAAGGAAGATACAAGGGTATTTCAGGAGGATTTAGACAAGCTCATGTCATGGCCTGAAGAGTGACAGATGCCGTTCATTGTAGAGAAATGCAAAGCGATGAAGCTCGGGAATGTAAGTAACCCGAGCATTTATAAACTAAATGATATACAGCTTGGCCATACAGAATGCCAAAAATACTTTGGAGTTATGGTAAGCATGAACTGAAGCCAAGACAGCAAAGCCTAGGCGTAGGTAATCAGGCTAACAGATTACTGTGATTTATATCAGCTCTGTACATCATTGGTAAGGCCTCACTTAGATTATGCAGCTCATTTCTGGTCTTCATATTACAAAATGGATATAAATTCATCAGTAAACATTCAGAGAAGAATGACAAGATTAATCCATTGCATAAGAAATCTTCCATACGAAGAAAGATTGAAATCTCTTAAGTTACATTGTCTTGTCAAACGAAGAATGAGGGAAGACGTGACTGAAGTGTATAATTGAAAGATGGGCATTATCAAAAGAGATATAATTAAGTTCCTAAGATATCACTTCAAGAAAGAACCCGTAATAATGGATTCAAATTGGATAAGTTTAGATTCAGAAAAAAAATGTAGGAAATTATTGGTTTGGAATTAGAGTATTGGATTAGTGGAACAGTTTGCGTAGCAGGGTCATTGAAGCATACGAGTTAATAAAGTTATCAAAGCTTATTCCTTCGGTTGGGCACATATTTTCGCTGCTGGGTTTGGGTTTGAAAAGGCCCTGCCTAGTATGGGCCAGTAGGCTTTTTGCAGTGTTCCTCCTGTTCTTATATACTTATGTAAGCGTATATAATTATGTGCTTTTGTAATCATATAAGAAGCGAAATGTTATGCGCAAAAATCATCGAAAAATATTTCTACAGCTCTACCATCTGAATGACACGGAAGTCTGTTAAATATTTTACACTTTAACAGAGCTGAAGATCATTATTTGTTATAAAATAGAATCGCATGGGAGGTCCCAGCAGCGACTAAGATATATAACCAGTACAAATTATTTGTTTCCATCATTTAGTTAACACATGTCCAGATCCAATAAACCATCCAGCAATAGTATTTTACTTCATGAAGCGAGAATATGTGTGAGTTATTCATTGCGAGACGTAGCAGAAGCTCGTTTCATTGTCCCTTAATTAGTTTGGCCCTGTATCTCATTAGTCTTGTTGGTAATCCTTGTTACGTTCACCAGTAATACCTTAATAGTCATCTGTCTATGTCGCTCAGTACTGACACTAGAGTCATCTGTCTACATCCAGTAAGCAGTAGGACAAATCGTCCAGTGATTAATGTTATTACATCAATAGTATGAAAATCGGATCTAAAGTACAGCAAGACGATAATGATATCGCTTGTGAAGAAATCTAGTAGTAATTAACGATAGTTCCAGTCATATACAGGTACTTTTCACATCATTATTAATTACATATTTAACTTTCAAATAAATTATAGCGTGCTTTGTAAGTGGGCTGTCTGTCATCGTCAAATCCAATTTCCTCTTAAATTCTGCGATACTGATAATAAAGTCTTTAAGATCTTTCCAGGTCCGGTCTGTGGTGGTAACTTTAAGCCTTGAATGGTATTACCCAATGTGAAGTGGTTATTCTAACCCATGAATAATCTTAGGCGTTTTGTGGTAATAACTCTATGAAAAGTGTTACCCAGTCTGTGGTCGTGATCTAGGCCATACATGGCTTAAGTGGGTCGGAGTTGGTATCAGTAAGGGCTGGAAGATCTTACCCAGTGATGGTAACCCTAAGGTATAAATTGGTATCAAGATACCACCCGATTCTGGTGGTATCTTGAAACCAATGAATGATTTTGAATGGTCATTGTTAATAACCATTAACTGTCTCATCAGATCTGGTTTATTTTGTATAAGCAATGAAAGGTCTTGTCTGATTTGTAGTCTTAAGTCGTTGCCCTTGAACTTACTGTGTCTGTATTTACAGCTTTACGAAGACCCACAAGTTGGTCTCACCCAATAAAAGTCTTAACAAGAAAACCTACAAATAACTGTTCCTATGTCCATTATTATTCTTCGCATCAAGATAGAGTCAAACTGTCTGTTTTCTCATCAATGTTTTTGAGAGCTTCACGAATTTGTAGTCCTGAGTTCATAGATGAGGAAATATCCAAAATTTATGAAATAGGTAATGATTTAAAATACCCAAGAAATGTAATTGATAAATCTTTTAAAGTTGCTAGAAATACTTTTTACAATCCAAAAAGGGACAACCAGCCTTATTCAACTAAAAATATGTTGGTTCTCCCTTACCATGAAAACTTGGTTGATATGCCTTCTCTTCTTAAGACTTTTAATATTAAAGTTGTATTAAAAAATCTTGATACAGTAAAAAAACTTTTGATAAAGAATTCCCCCCAAAATGTTAATGGATGTGTCTATAAGATTCCTTGTAAAATTTGCGATAAAGTTTATTACGGTCAAACTGGTAAAAATCTCGAACTAAGATTAAAACAACATAAATATAGCATTAGAACTGGAAAAGATTCCAATGCTCTATTTATTCATGTAAGAGATTTTAACCATCCAATTGATTTTCAAAAAGTTGAGAAAGTAGTATCAAGCAAGTCCATGGTCGACAGGAATATAATTGAATCTTGTTTCATAAAAAGCAGTTTTGACAATAATATGAATATTTCCTTTGGTTTATATAAATTAGATCCATTTACAATTAATAGAATTTGGGAAGAATTTAATAATACACTGGACAAATAATATTTTTTAAAATTTCTTATTTCTTGGGTAGAATAGTTTATTGGTGGGTTGTGCGAAGGACCTGTCCAGTTGGGCCGGCGCGCGTCAGGTGTTTAACTGTTGTGGGATCTGATAGTGAGGTGTTGGCCAGACCCCTTATATACCTTCCTTGGATGCTTTACTTTCATAGTTCCTTGATAATGTGAGTAGTCACGAAAGCGCTTGGAATTTCTCTATTCTTTCACAGTGGTTGTTTTGCATATATATATATATATATATATATATATATATATATATATATATATATATATATATATATATATATATATATATATATATATATATATATATGCAAAACAACCACTGTGAAAGACTAGTGAAATTCCAAGCGCCCTCGTGACTACTCACATTGTCAAGGAACATAGTTCCTTGACAATGTGAGTAGTCACGAGGGCGCTTAGAATTTCACTACTCTTTCACAGTGGTTGTTTTTGCATATTTTAAAAACACCTGTTTACTGTGATCTTATTGCATATATATATATATATATATATATATATATATATATATATATATATATATATATATATATATATATATATATATATATAGCGTCTCTTTTCAGGAGAGTGAATGCATTCTTGAAATCTAATTTTACCACTGCATTGTCCTAAGGCAGGTTGTTGATATAAGCCCTTGTTGCATGAACCGCTGCGTCGCATCATTGAGAGACCTCATATCCAAGCTGGTTTGGTTGAAGCATCATGGCTGCCTCTGCATGAATGCTTTGGACAGCAGGTTTGGAAACGAGGAGGCGAAAAGTTTTGCCCACTGCAACTGACCTAATTCCTACATTCGTTTTTTTAGGGGCACAAAGTGATGCACCGAAAAAGAATGGTTTAATTTCGCCAGGATTCAGACCAGCCAAGGAATTGTTGACGAACCTTGTGTGTGTACATATATATATATATATATATATATATATATATATATATATATATATATATATATATATATATATATATATATATATATATATATATATATATATATGTCGTGCCGAATAGGCAGAACTTGCGATCTTGGCTTAAACAGCAACGCTCATCTTGCCATATAAGACAAGCGAAAATTTGTGGATGCAATAATTTCGCCAAAATCATTTTGAACCTAATGGAAAAAATATATTTCATTGAGTTTCTTTAGTATTAAATTGTTGTAAACAAACCTAAAATATATTTAGTTGGGTTAGGCTAAAATAAATTGCTCTTGTTATAATAAGGTTAGGTAAGTTTTCTAAGATTCTTTTGGTGCAAAATTAAAAATTTTTACATTAACATTAATGAAAAAAATATATCTTTAAACGTATAAGAGAAAACTTCAACAAGGATTTAATTTTAAATGAGTTCTTGCTAACTGACCAGTTTTACATATTCGGCACGATATATATATATATATATATATATATATATATATATATATATATATATATATATATATATATATATATATATATATATTTCAAACAGCTCGGGGGAGAACTTTGAGTTTTCCCTGAGGTACGTTTATTGTCTTCTCTGAGGATGAGGTGGTACTTCCCTATATATATATATATATATATATATATATATATATATATATATATATATATATATATATATATATATATATATATATATATATATATATATATGTCGTGCGGAATAAGGGAAGCAAAAATTTGTGTTTGTAATAATTTTGCAGAAATCATTCTAAACCTAAGGAAAAAATATATTTCATTGTGTTTGCTTATTATTAAATTATTGTAAACTTACCAAAAATATATTTAGCTGGATTAGACTAAATTAAATTGAGCTTGTTATGATAAGGTTAGGTAAGTTTTCTGAGGTTCTTTTTGGAACAAAATTATTAATTTCTACATTAACATAAATTAAAAATATATATCTTTAAACATATAATAAATAATTTTGAAAAGGACTTAACTTTATGTAAGTTCTTGCTAATTTACCAGTTTTATCTGTTCATCACGACATGATATATATATATATATATATATATATATATATATATATATATATATATATATATATATATATATATAAAACAATAAGATCACAGTCAGGTGATTTCAGAATATGCAAAACAACCACTCTGTAGAGAAATTCCAAGCGCTTTCGTGACTACTCACATTATCAAGGAACTATATAGTTCATTGATAATGTGAGTAGTCACGAAAGCGCTTGGAATTTCTCTATTCTTTCAGAGTGGTTGTTTTGCATATATATATATATATATATATATATATATATATATATATATATATATATATATATATATATATATATATATATATATATATATATATAACAACTCTTCAACTAGCCGAGGATTTGAACCCATGTCGTTCTGGACCACCTTATCGTGAGCGAAAATCACATGATGCTCTAACACAGGATCACGCAATCCTACAAAAATCAAGCACCCAGAGGAATTAGGTGCTTTACTCTGATCTGAGGATGATCCGTGGACATTCGGTGGTGTGTATGCCTCTGAGTTAATTTCTAGTCACCTATCTCTGCTGGGTGCATGATTCTTGTAGTATTGCGTTGTCCTGTGGGTTAAAGCGTCATGTCATTTTTGCTCACCATGAGGCGGCCAAAACGACATTGGTTCGAATCCTCGGCTAGTCGCAGCGTTGTTATTGATTCAGTACCACTCGTTCGTGGTTACAATAATATAAAATACTGCTTGTGAAGGTTAGTACACCAAACGGTGATTAGAATGAAATCAGCTCCGAGGCACCCACACCACCGTATGTCCTCGGATCAAGGTAAAACTCCTAGCTCTGCTTGGTGCTTGATTCTTGTAGGATTGCGAGGTCCTGTGGGTTAGAGAGTAATGTGTGATTTTCGCTCACCACGAGGCGGGCCAAAACGACATGGGTTCGGCTCTTCGCAGTGTTATTATTGATTAATACCACTCCTTCGTGGTTACAATATATATATATATATATATATATATATATATATATATATATATATATATATATATATATATATATATATATATATATATATATATATATATAGTATCCACACCACCGGTTATTTTAATTAGCCGGACTTGAGTACTGGAAATGGGAAGTACAATGCCTGCATTTTAAATGAGGGATTTGGGATATTGGCAGTTTGGAGGGATATGTTATATATCTTTATATATGCTTCTAAACTGTTGTATCTGGGCGCCTCTGCAAAGATAGTAATTATGTGTGAGGGAGGTGAAAGTATTGAATGATGAAAGTATTTTCTTTTGGGGGATTTTTCTTTGTTTTTGGGTCACCCTGCCTCGGTGGGAGACGGCCGACTTGTTGAAATATATATATATATATATATATATATATATATATATATATATATATATATATATATATATATATATATATATATATATATTTATATATATATATATATGTGTGTGTGTGTGTGTGTGTGTGTGTGTGTGTATTCGGCACGACATATGTATGTATATATATCATCCACAGTTCTTCTGTACAGGACTCAAGAAGATTCTGACCCGAGAAGCGTTACCAGTGTAATGATAAGCAAATGCTGCACAAGTGTATCATTTATTTCATTCGGAAATTTTGGTGGCTGCTGCAGTGCGACTTGTAGTCAGCTGCACTGAACCATTATTAATTTAAAGCATGGTGCACAATAGGCACCAAGATATCTGAATGCGCAGTAATGGTTTCTTGCACTATTATCTGTAAAAAGGAGTAGATTCTCGTTGACCTTGTTAGTGTTAGACATGTATGATATCTGTTCATCGTATAGTGATTAGGAATGAATGATGTTGATAACAAAGTCGAATTTTTAATTATCTTACCGTAGAAGATTGGGTCTGACTGTAATATTATTTCATATACAGTAGGAAGCATCAGTACTTGATTTATGTTAATGATTCTACCGCACACTGGAAAGCTCAAAATTATGTTCCTTACTTCGTTCTGGATTACTTCATGTTTACTATGGGCAGCAGGTAGAAAGTTTAAAGAGTGTAAAGGCAAGATAATAAATGAGGCTTGTAAAAAAATATGTTGTATATTTAGCAACGAAGAGAAAAAACCTTCTTACAAGTGTTCTAAGAGATTTATGACTCTCTTCAAGTCTGCAGTTTAAATATTTTACTGTTCTGTTTTTATGCGAACTCCTATGTATCTGTATTGCTCACTGAACTAAATGTTAGCGCCATTGATTTGAAAGGATGCGGACTTTAATGAAGACATTTGTACTAACGATTTTTGTCTTATTCATGGCTATTTTGAAAAATCAGTTAATGCTTCTTGTTGTGAAAGCAACGGAAAGCATTTATCTGTTGGATGCATTGACGAAGAAGCGTAAAAGATGGCAGCCCAGCCATCCTGTATATTTATGTTTGACGTAAGTCTGTGTATCGATTCATTTAAGATAATGAAGCTCAGTACTCCACCCTGAAATGTTTCAAGTTCAAATATGGCCCTGGCGGTGCTTTTCACTTAGATCTTCTTCCTTCTCTGATATCAAAGTTGACCAAATGTTCCAAGGCCTCTGTTTGCTGTGTCAAAGGTACCTAGCAAAGGTCTTCCTTTGGGCCAGTTCTCTGCCTAGTGATGCACAAAGTGATGCACAAAGCAGATTTTGGTGCAAATCTCAGGTAGGAATCCAAAAGACTGAAAGAGAGTTAAAGTATTTGGGCATTAAGCCTGTCAGAAACAATTCTATCAAGATGTTTGCACACCCAGTCGGTCTAAAAATGCGAGAGCTATAGTCAGCGGTCAAGTACGACTCCAGCCAACAAACTGAACCTACTCAACACATTGAGAGGGTCGTTCGGAAAATTATGTAAGTTCAAATGATCAGGAAGTTCACATTAATTACTGTCTGTGAGAAAATAAGTGTGGATATGTTACATAACATGTTTCGTGCTTCAGACAGTGGGAAGATATGGGGAACACCACATTTCTCGGTGAAGTCAGGTAAACGTCGACACCCACTCACACTTCTACCATGAATAACCGCTGAGATAAACCAACTTATTCACCTCACCAATTATCTTAGCGCTTTATATTGTACAAGTGCATATTTGCATGAGTGATTTGATAAAGTTTATCGCAGAGCGACATGTCACCTACAACACAAGTGTACGCTGCACCATGTATCATCTTATTTTACCTCTTGTCCCTCGCACACTTTAATATTTTCATGGCCTCTTTAATACCTCTGTGCTCTTGTTTCATTATTTTTACTTACATTCATTTGCAAATACTTATCCTCGTTGGTATCTCCTTTTCTTTTCTCTCTGTTGTGCACACCCTCGTGCTTTTAATTATATATTTATTTTGTTCCTCACACTCTTGTCTTTCTCCTTTTCTTTTTTAGCTTCGCATTTCTGTTTCATTCAGTGTTTTTCACATTCTTTCTTTAACGTGATCTCTCATGATTGTTTATTATTCCTCTTGTCAACTCTTTCATCTTTCCCATCAAGTGCAATCTCTCGCATTTCATGGTCCTCCTACAGGACCATGAATTAGGGAACGAAAGACTCTTTCTTTCCCTAATTCGTTTCTTTTATTCATTTCAATTATGTTTCCATCACCCTGTCTTCTTTTATCTTTATTATCATTTGTTATCGGTTGTCGTTTTGCACATTGCATCACACTGTATTTTTCTCTTACTGAAAACAATTAAAAGGCACAATACTGTGACTGGAACAATACATAAAAAGCCCATATAAAGGAGAATGAAACTTAAGACGTCATTATACTTTCGTCTCTGTGCGAACAATTTCTTCGTTTCTCTCTTATATTTTCTTGTTTCCTTCTAATAAATTCCTTTTATTTTTTTCTTCATCTCGTTTTCCACTCGCTAGCTGTCTTTTTCTCACTGTTATTCTCATTCTCTCTTTCCCCTTTTTCGGTAAACAATTTGTTTGTTCTTCCTTGTGTTAGATCAGAGGAAGCAGCTTCACGAGAATAAAGGCGCATTTAACTTCTGGTTCAGTATTCAAGAACTCATTTCCGCCGGAATTTAATTAAGACCGGCCAGGTATTGCAAACGAACTCTGCAGACTAGTCGATTAAAACTACACATCAGCGTAGCGTAGGGAAGTACGAGTGGTAGATCTCATGTTGTATTTGTTCCATCAGACGCACATTTCTGCCCTTAGTGTCTAATGCCAAAAAATCATGAGAACACGGTAAACTAAAAACTATGCAAGAAAAACTGTCGTGAAGTTTTAAACACAGGTTTTAGAAAGTTTAAGACAGAAATCTAATACTTTTTGCTCTGTATTAGTACCTGTTTTTGAGTCAGAAACCCAGTCAGAATTAACTTTTGCGATAAATTATTTTGTTCCACTAACATGTGCAAGCTTGTCTTTAATCTTTGAAATCTCAACAAGTCAAAAATTCTTTTTTTCAAAATATTGAGGACAGTCTCCTAAATTAGAAACCAATTAAGAAAACCTTCTCAGAAAAAGTGCCAGAAATTAACTTGTGCATGAAAACGTAACTTTGATATGATTAACGGTTTCTCTCATAAAGCGAACTTATGTGCAAATCCAAATAAAATAAATTAATATTTTAACTGGACATAACACTGCGATCTACATAAATGGGGAATTCGCTTTATTCTATCATTAACTGAGGTTACAGGTCAGGGATCAATCTGGTCTTGAGGTCCTGGAGGTTGAAAGTTTGTGTAGAAAACAGAGATACTTATAGGATAAGAGTTTGTTTAACCTGAAGAGTTAGCCACAGAGGGAGTGTCTATCTTATTTAAATTGGGGTCCTTTAATTTTGTAGCCCAGGATGCGACCAACAACAGTCGGCTGACACACAGGTCACTTTTTGTTGCTAGATGAGCAGGTGCAACAGGTGTAAGGACACTTGCTTGCACCCGTGCCACAGACTGAAACATGGACGACAGTTATCAACTAAGTCACGGGACTCCTACTTAACGGATGAATTAAACAGATAATTAAATTTTGTTTCACACATAAATTTTTTTAAAGTATGATATAATATGCATGGAAGACTTTTCCAATAGGCTGTTGTTTCTCTCAGTTTCACTTATATTTTCCTTAAAAATAAAAATATTAATATTCGGAGATATTAGAGAAAACACATTAATCCCATTTTCCTGTTTATCTCTCTCCACTCACACACACACACACACACACCACAAACTATAAAGAACAGGCAAAGTGTCTATCGACAAGTGCCTTTGACGACTGGTAACCAACTAACTAAACAACAAACACACACAGGAGGAGAGTGGTGGAGCACCTGGAATGGAACAAGTTTATAAACGACAACAAGCAGGGATTCAGAGAAGGTAAATCCTGTGTCACAAACCTACTGGAGTTTTGTGACAAGGTAACAGAAGTAAGAAACGAGACAGAGGGGTGGGTTGATTGCATTTTCTTGAACTGCAAGAAGGCCTTCGACAGTTCCTCTCAAGAGATTAGTGCAGAAGCTAGACTATCAGGCACGTATAACAGGAAGGGCACTGTCATTGATCAGAGTATACCTGACAGGGAGGCAACGAAGTGTCATGGTACGTGATGAAGTATCACGGGGGTCCGTCCTAGGACCAGTGCTATTTTTGGTATAAGTGAATGGCATGATGGAAGGGATAGACTCAGAAGTGTCCCTGCTCGCAGATGATGTTAAGTTAATGAGGAAAATTACATCAGATGAGGATCAAGCAAATAAGGATCAAATCAGATGAGGATCAAAGAGGCCTGGACAGGTTGCACGCGTGGTCCAGCAACTGGTTCCTTGAGTTTAACCACGCCAAATGCAAAGTCATGAAGATCGGGGAAGGGCGAAGAAGATCGCAGACAGAGTATAGGCTAGGTGGCCAAAGACTGCAAACCTCACTCAAGGAGAAAGATTTTGGGTTGAGTATAATACTGAGCACGTCTCCGGAAGCACACATCAACCAGATAACTGCTGCAGCATATGGGTGCCTGGCAAACCTGAGAATAGCGTTCCAATACCTCAGTAAAGAATCGTTCAAGAATCTGTACACTGTGTACGTCAGGTCCATACTGGAGTATGCAGCACAAGTTTTTAACCCACACTTGGTCAAGCACATCAAGAAATTAGAGAAAGTGCAAAGGCTGGCAACAATGCTAGTTCCAGAGCTAAGGGGAATGTCGCACGAATAAAGGTTAAGGGAAATCGGCCGGACGACACTGGAGGTCAGGAAGGTTAGGGGAGACATGATAACGACATACAAAATACTGCGAGTAATAGATAAGGTGGACAGAGACAAAATGTTCCAGAGAGGGGAAACAGACACGAGGGGTCACAATTGGAAGCTGAAGACGAGATGAGTCAAAGGGATATTAGGAAGCATTTCTTCAGTCAAAGAGTTGTCAGGAAGTGGAATAGTCTGGCAAGTGATATAGTGGAGAAAGGAACTATACATGGTTTTAAGACGAGGTATGATAAAGCTCATGGAGCAGGGAGAGAGAGGACCTAGTATCGGTCAGTGAAGAGGAGGGACCAGGAGCTGAGTTTCGACCCCTGCAACCACAAATAGGTGAGTACACACACACACATACAAAAGCACAAAAGCACATACAAAGGTATAATCAAGCTCAAGGAGCATTAAGAGTGACCTAGTAGCGACCAGTGATGAGGTAAGACGAAGATCCAAACTCGACCCCTACAACCACAATAATTTGAGTATACTCTCTCTCTCTCTATCTATCTATCTATATTTTCCTCTCTCTCTCTCTCTCTCTCTCTCTCTCTCTCTCTCTCTCTCCCTCTATCTTCCACTCTCTATCTATCTTTCCTCGACACACACACGTCCCATTTTACTGTTCCTCACTCCCTCACGCATCTCCCTACTCTCCCTTTCTCTCACATACACATATACACACATACACACACACAGAGACACATACACACAAAAAAATGGATGCCCAGAGCGGAAGTCGTAGACTCAGGGGATCTGAGGAAGATGGACCTGGAAGGGAAGAATGGGTGGAACTTTCTGTGAAAATGGAGAACAGGATGGAGGCAAAGAAGAAATAGGAGTTACAAACTGAAGCCACAGAAGCCAGGATATGGGCCCTAGAAGTTGAGGTAACTACTCTGAAAAGGGGGACAGGGCTAGTTCCCAGAGGATACACGGCATCTGAAGTAGGTACATCCCTATCAAACGAGGGTCCTAATGGAAAGGAAGGAGGCAAGATTTACACTAAGGCCCTTCCAGTCCACCAATGACGGGAGAGGAACGAAAGGGGCGAAGTGTTGAGCACAGGGACTGCAGTTAGTAAGGGTGAAGCAGAAATAGATGACAGGTCCCATGCAGAGGCATGACCAAGTCACGAAGAATTACAGGACCGTGCACCAATGGGACCCAGAGACACAGAGGGAAATACAATGGGAGGAGGAGAGGGCGAGGTCAGTTTATTGTTTATAGACTTCAGGGGAGCAAAGGGAGGACACACTATGAAAGACATCAGAAAAAGAAACAAGAGATTAAAACCTCATCAAAGAAATTGGTGAGGAGGACATGGCTGAAATAATAAATTTTCAGAGAATATGGGGGTACTCAAAGGGTAGAAATCGGCTGGTCAAAATGATTTTCAAGACAGAAAGAGTGTGCAACAGGATCCTGCATGAGAAACCACAGCTGAAGGAAACAACAAGATATAAGAGGGTGTTCCTAGACCATGACAGAACGAGAATAGACGTGAGAAACTGAGGGAGAGGACACAGAAACGAAATGGGCTAGAAAGAGAGACAAGGATAGAGGCAGCAGAGAACAACCAAAGCTAGGACAGAACTGCTCTCAGAACCCCTCAGCCAAACATACTGTCCCATTACATACTACAATCCACACTCACAGACCCAATCCCACACTATGCAGTAGAATCCCACAGCACCTTACCAGGTTCCCCACTCTTCCAACCTCCACAAAACCCCCAGAACACGGTGTTGGAGAGGAAACTGAAAGTATGGTACACCATTGCTGGTGGAATAACGAACAAGTGGGAGGAATGTCATGAAGAATCAATGAGGCATCACCGGACATCATACCTCTCACACAAACCAAGCTTACAGGAATGATAACAGATGCCATCTTTCCAACTGGTTATCAGATCCTGAGGAAAGACAGAGGGAACAGAGGGGGTGGAGGAGTGGCACTGCTTATCAAAAAGCAATGGGATTTTGAGGAACTGGAGAGAGGAGACAGAAGAGAAGCAAGAGACTACATAACAGGAATGCTTCTTTCTAGAGGTCCCAAGATGGTAATTGCAGTGATGTAACCCACCACAGAATAGCAGGAGGCCAAAGTAAGAATATGAGGAAATCCTGGAGCCAAATGGGGGCCCCGAAACGTGGAGGGCTAAAATAATAGAAGTGATACTAGCAAAACCTCATGCACCAACAAGTAAGGGACACTACAAGAGAGAGAGAAGAGAGAACGAACCAGCAACACTTGAGTAGTGCAGATATTGAGGACGTCACACATGAAAGACACCTTGGGGCCAGTGACCACGTGGTTCTGAGCTTCGAATACATAGTAGAGTTACAAGTGGAGAGGGAAGCAGGAGGGGCAGGACAAATGAAGTTAAACTACAAGAGAGGGAACTACACAGGCTTGAGGAATTTCCTGCACGAGGTTCAGTGGACAGAGAACTGCCAGGGAGATCAGTAAATGAGATGATGGAATATGTGACAACAATATGCAGGGTAGCAGAGGAGAGGTTTGCACCCAAGGGTAACAGAAATAACGAGAAGGCAGGACGAGAAATTGGTTCACCCATAGGTGTAGAGAGGCCAAAACCAAATGAGCTAGAAAATGGAGGAAGTATAGAAGGCAGAATCAGGAGAATAAGGAGAGTAGTCGTAGAGCCAGAAACGAATATGCTCAGGTAATGAAGGAGGCCCAACGACAATACGCAAATGACATAGCAGCGAAAGCCAAATCTGACCCGAAGCTATTGTACAGCTATATCAGGAGGAAAACAACAGTTAAGGACTAGGTAAACAGGCTGAGGAATGAAGGAGGGGAGATCACAAGAAACAGCCCTTCTGTCTCACAGAGGAGACAGAAGGGATTCCAGAAGGACGAAGAGGTGGGGTACACCATCAAGTGTAGGGCACAATACATACAACCGAGGAGAAGGTTAAGAGGCTGCTAGGCGAGCTAGATACATGAAAGGCGACCGGCCAGATAGCATCTGTGCATGGGTCCTGAGAGAGGGAGCAGAGGAATTCTGTGTACCACTAACAATCAACACATCTATCGAATCAGGGCGATTAACTGAGGTATGGGAGACAGCAAATATAGTCCATTTTTTTAAAAACAGTAGACAGACACGAAGTACAGACACAAGGCAGCCAGCTTTCGAGTCTCCTTCAGTAAGAGATAAGTGTTTGTGTATATTTCGCCTGCTCTTGGGAATTCCTTGCATTGTTAAAATCTCTAGTAAGGCTGATGCATGCAGGGGATGAGATGAAAAGCTGTAAGCCTTCTCTCTGAAAGCTGGCTGCCTTGGATCAAAGTCTAGCGCAAGCTGGAAGCCAAGCAATTGGTCCAGTGTGGTGAGAATGGTATAGCACTGCGTACCTTGCTCCAAGGTTCGTAGGTTCGATTCTCCTTCAGCCAGAGATCAGTGCTTGTGTATATTTCGCCTGCTCTTGCGAATTCATTGTATATATATATATATATATATATATATATATATATATATATATATATATATATATATATATATATATATAGGATAGCAGTGAATGGAGAGAAATGGTTTTTAATACTTGACGTGCTGCTGGAGTGTGAGCAAAGTAACATTTAAGAAGGGATTCAGGGAAACCGGTAGCCCATACTTGAGTCCTGGAGATGAGAAGTACAGTGCCTGCAATCTGAAGGAGGGGTGTTAATGTTGCAGTTTAAAAACTGTAGTGTAAACCACCCTTCTGGCAAGACAATGATGGAGTGAGTGATGGTGAAAGTTTTTCTTTATCGGGCCACCCTGCCTTGGTGGAAATCGGCCAGAGTGCTAATAAACTAATATTAATAATATATATATATGTATATATATATATATATATATATATATATATATATATATATATGTATATATATATTTTTTCTTTTTTTTTTCAACAAGTCGGCCGTCTCCCACCGAGGCAGGGTGACCCAAAAAAAGAAAGAAAATCCCAAAAAAGAAAATGCTTTCATCATCATTCAACACTTTCACCACACTCACACATAATCACTGTTTTTGCAGAGGTGCTCAGAATACAACAGTTTAGAAGCATATACGTATAAAGATACACAACATATCCCTCCAAACTGCCAATATCCCAAACTCCTCCTTTAAAGTGCAGGCATTGTACTTCCCATTTCCAGGACTCAAGTCCGACTATATGAAAATAACCGGTTTCCCCGAATCCCTTCACTAAATATTACCCTGCTCACACTCCAACAGATCGTCAGGTCCCAAGTACCATTCGTCTCCATTCACTCCTATCTAACACGCTCATGCACGCTTGCTGGAAGTCCAAGCCCCTCGCCCACAAAACCTCCTTTACCCCCTCTCTCCAACCCTTTTGAGGACGACCCCCTACCTCGCCTTCCTTCCCCTATAGATTTATATGCTTACCATGTCATTCTACTTTGATCCACTCTCTCTAAATGACCAAACCACCTCAACAACCCCTCTTCTGCCCTCCGACTAATTCTTTTATTAACTCCTCACCTTTTCCTAATTTCCACACTCCGAATTTTCTGCATAATATTTACACCACACATTGCCCTTAGACAGGACATCTCCACTGCTTCCAACCGTCTCCTCGCTGCTGCATTTACCACTCAAGCTTCACACCCATATAAGAGTGTTGGTACTACTATACTTTCATACATTCCCTTCTTTGCCTCCATAGATAACGTTTTTTGACTCCACATATACCTCAATGCACCACTCACCTTTTTCCCCTCATCAATTCTATGATTAACCTCATCCTTCATAAATCCGTCCGCCGACACGTCAACTCCCAAGTATCTGAAAACATTCACTTCTTCCATAGTCCTCCTCCCCAATTTGATATCCAATTTTTCTTTATCTAAATCATTTGATACCCTCATCACCTTACTTTTTTCTGTGTTCACTTTCAACTTTCTACCTTTACACACATTCCCAAAATCATCCACTAACCTTTGCAATTTTTCTTTAGAATCTCCCATAAGCACAGTATCATCATCAAAAAGTAACTGTGTTAATTCCCATTTTGAATTTGATTCCCCATAATTTAATCCCACCCCTCTCCTGAACACACTAGCATTTACTTCTTTTACAACCCCATCTATAAATATATTAAACAACCATGATGACATTACACATCCCTGTCTAAGGCCTACTTTTACCGGGAAGTATTCTCCCTCTCTTCTACACACCCTAACCTGAGCCTCACTATCCTCATAAAAACTCTTTACAGCATTTAGTAACTCACCACCTATTCCATAAACTTGCAACATCTGCCACATTGCTTACCTATCCACTCTATCATATATATATCTTTTCTAAATCCTTAAATGCAATAAAAACTTCCCTACCTTTATCTAAATACTGTTCACATATATGCTTCAATGTAAACACTTGATCTACACATCCCCTACCCACTCTTAAACCTCCTTGCTCATCCGCAATCCTACATTCTGCCTTACCTCTAATTCTTTCAATTATAACCCTACCGTATACTTTTCCTGGTATACTCAATAAACTTATTCCACTATAATTTTTACAATCTCTTTTGTCCCCCTTCCCTTTATATAAAGGAAATATACATGCTCTCCGCCAATCCCTAGGTACTTTCCCCTCTTTCATAAATTTATTAAACAAAATTACCAACCACTCCAACACTATATCCCCCCCCCCCCTGCTTTTAACATTTTTGTCATGATCCCATCAGTTCCAGCTTTTATACCCCCTTTCATTCTACGTAATGCCTCACGTACCTCCCCCACACTTACATTCTGCTCTTCTTCACTCCTAAAAGATGGTATACCTCCCTGACCAGTGCATCAAATTACCGCCTCCCTTTCTTCCTCAACATTTAAAAGTTCCTTAAAATATTCTCGCCATCTACCTAATACCTCACTCTCCCCATCTACTAACTCCCCTACTCTGTTTTTAACTGACAAATCCATGCTTTCTCTAGGCTTTCTTAACTTGTTTAACTCACTCCAAAAAATTTTCTTCTTTTCATTAAAATTTCTTGACAGTGCCTCTCCCACTCTATCATCTGCTCTCCTTTTGCACTCTCTCACCACTCTCTTCACCTTTTTTTTACTCTCCATATACTCTGCTTTTCTTATAACACTTCTGCTTGTAAAAACCTCTCATAAGCTAACTTTTTCTCTTTTATCACACCCTTTACTTCATCATTCCACCAATCACTCCTCTTTCCACCTTCCCCCACCCTCCTATAACCACAAAGTTCTGTCCCACATTCTAATACCGCATTTTTAAAACTATTCCAACCCTCTTCAACCCCCCACTACTCATCTTTTCACTAGCCCACCTTTCTGCCAATAGTCGCTTATATCTCCCCCGAACTTCCTCCTCCCTTAGTTTATACACTTTCACCTTCCTCTTACTTGTTGTTGCCACCTCCCTTTTTTCCCATCTACCTCTTACTCTAACCATAGCTACAACTCAATAATGATCCGATATATAAGTTGCCCCTCTATAAACATGTACATCCTGGAGCCTACCCATATATATATATATATATTTATATATATATGGAAGTACCGCCTATATGGCTGGAATGGGGACCCTCATCCTCAGAGAAGACAATATATATATATATATATATATATATATATATATATATATATATATATATATATATATATATATATATATATATATATGCAATATGATCACAGTAAACAGGTGATTTCAAAATATGCAAAACAACCACTCTGAAAGAATAGAGAAGTTCCAAGCTCTTTCGTGACTACTCACATTATCAAGGAACTATGAAAGTGAAGCATCCAAGGAAGCTATATAAGGGGTCCGGCCAGCACCTCACTATCAGATCCCACAACGGTTAAACACGTGACGCGCGGCGAGCCAACTTGGATAGGTCCTTTGCACAACTCACCCCCAAGCTATTCTACCCAAGAAAATTTAAAAATTATTTGTCCAGTGTATTATTAAATTCTTCCCAAATTCTATTAATTATAAATGGATCTAATTTATATAAACCAAAGGAAATATTCATATTATTGTCAAAACTGCTTTTTATGAAACAAGATTCAATTATATTCCTGTCGACCATGGACTTGCTTGATACTACTTTCTCAACTTTTTGAAAATCAATTGGATGGTTAAAATCTCTTACATGAATAAATAGAGCATTGGAATCTTGTCCAGTTCTAATGCTATATTTATGTTGTTTTAATCTTAGTTCGAGATTTTTACCAGTTTGACCGTAATAAACTTTATCGCAAATTTTACAAGGAATCTTATAGACACATCCATCAGCATTTTGGGGGGAATTCTTTATCAAAATTTTTTTTACTGTATCAAGATTTTTGAATACAACTTTAATATTAAAAGTCTTAAGAAGAGAAGGCATATCAACCAAGTTTTCATGGTAAGGGAGAACCAACATATTTTTAGTTGAATAAGGCTGGTTGCCCCTTTTTGTATTATATATATATATATATATATATATATATATATATATATATATATATATATATATATATATATATATATATATACATATATATATATATATATATATATATATATATATATATATATATATATATATATATATATATATATATATATATATATGTATATATATAAATATATAGATAGATAGATAGATAAATAGATAGATATATAAACGTTGTCTCTACGTCCACAGCAGGACTCGAACCTGCTAACTCTGTAACTTTCAAAACGAGCTTGGTGCCCGCGGGTATTGGGTAACATCGCTTTCATTCGGCTAAGCGCCCATACTTATCTTGGGTCTAGCTCCGTGGTAAAGTACTGTGGACTCAGATACAGAGTTAGCAGGTTCGAGTCCTGCTGTGGACGTAGAGACAATGTTTTAAATAATTTCGCCTGTTTGCGAATGGTTAAGTATATATATATATATATAAAGTGGTTGGAAGATACCAATACCGGATACTTTTCCAATATATATACATGTATATATATATATATATATATATATATATATATATATATATATATATATATATATATATATATATATATATATATATATATTTATTTATTTTTTGAATTATAATGACTGTGTTTAGTATATAGAGGAATATTTATTGCACAAAGGGAATTAAAAAGCACAGGAAGGTGAAATATTAAGTAAATTAAATTCTCTGAGATGTCAATGTCACTTTCTTTATACTAATTACAGATACCACTGTGAGACTTATAAACTGAACTATAACAAAAACAAAAAGGAAACATTAAATTTCTGAATTTATCTCCATATTTAGTGATCTAATGAAAACATAATCGGAAATTAGTTATGAAAACAAAAGTGAGAATAATTTCCAGTTACTTTAAACATGAAACTGTTTGTTTAAAGTTTAATTTTTTGCTGGAAACTGATAAAACGTATTTCGTTGTAATAACTTCTGATATTACCAGTTTAGAACTTGAGTATCATCTCTCCCTTATTTTAACTGACTGACTGGCAAACTGGATGGCTGACTGGCTGGCTGGCTGGCTGACAGACTGACTGGCTGTCTGACTGGCTGGGAAATTGGCTGGCAAGCTAACTGGCTGGCTGTTTAACTGACTAACTGAATAGATGGCTCGCTGGCTAGCTCTCTGGCTGAGGGCATAGTCACTGGTAGGCTGGATTCCCCAGTGGAAGTAGGTCCTTCCCAAAGAGATGTCGTAGTCGTGAAGATTATGTACATGTCCTCAGAACCCATCTCTTTGGGAAGGACCTACTTCCACTGGGGAATCCCGCCTACCAGTGACTATGCCCTCATCTGCTACACCTGACGTTAGTATATAAGCGTCAGGATCCTTGCTTCTGTTTCAGAATCTCCACGACTACGGTGCTCTTCGCACATACTCCAAGGTTGAGGGACTGATTACCTCATCTTCTGTATATAGTCCTACTGTCAAGTTATGTCCTGGAATTTGTATTGATAAAACCACAGGATGGCGAAACGTCTACAATAAAGATACCCAGATGTTGCACATGTGTCTTAATTTCATCAGTAAGTAGACACCTAGGTGTTAGCCGACTGTTGTGAGTTGCATCCTGGGAGACAAGATTAACCTGTGTTGCCAGAAATGCCCTGCATAACTAGGGTTTTTCCATATATGTAACTGAAGAAATAAATATTATTACCTCATCTTTGCTTGAATCGAATCCAAATGCCTCCTGTTCCACAACGTTAAATTTACCCTATGGGTTTAGCGCTTTCTACTGATTAAAATATAACATTTTTGAACGGTATCAGTCTTCAATAGCTAATTAATTGTATGACACAAATGGAACGTTTCATGGACTAAGGCTACGTACGTTCAAATTTTGATGGCTTTTGTGCACTAACTGAAAAAAAAACATCTTTTCAACTCTAAGCATTTAGTGTTGTCTTGCTTTCCTCGGGAGATACAATCTGTTGTTAATCAAACAGGTGTTTGAAAAATAACTAGATAATGAGTCTGCTGATCAATAATAATTCACAGTCTATAACAATTTGGTTAAATCAGTATAATATTCAATTACGTGTCTATAACATCTGTAAGTCCAAGATCCCTTTTTTTTACTCAACTGTACAACTGAAATACTGTCCCATATGACTGGCTTAAAACTTTCGATTCTCATAACTTCATAATGCATCTTCTGGGCGCATTCATAGTTTATGTGCTTGATGGCTAGATAACTCAACTCGCACACTGAGGTCTGGGGATCGATGCCCCTGTACGGCTGAAAAACATTAGGACGTGTTTCCACGAGACACCTTCTGTCCCTGTTCACCCATCAGTAAAATGGATACCTGGGTGTTAATCAACTGGTGTGGGTCGCATAACAAGCGGTTTTCTATATAGTAGTATGTCATTGATGTCAGCTAGGACTGTATACCTTGTACTTCATCATCTTTTTCATTATCTTCTCCTTCTCATTATTATTATTATTATTATTATTATTATTATTATTATTATTACTGTTTTGGATACTGGTCTCTTTATGATTAATTATTTGTACCGTGTATGTCCTATTTTACTATTTTAATGAAGAAATTTGGAAAGTAGTTTGAACATGACTTACAGATGTCGTTTTGTGTTCCTTCCAGAACTTCTGCACTAATATTTAACTGCAGTATCAAGTTCTGCCTCACTCTACACTATTCCAATCACGTGCATTGAGACACAGATGACTAAGATTATAGAATAAGAACAAACCTTCCTAATATTGCACAGCGACTGAAATCAAGTTAATTTTTAGCTAATAATGTATATTATGCACATTGTTCTCTTTTTAAATATGAGGTATTATAAAAATGTATTTCTTTTCAAAATTGTCATTGTTTTTAATCGAAGTTTAAAGTGAATTAACTCACACGTTTCCATTATTTAACAAAATTGTAATGAATATATATATTCTGTAATGGTTTGGGTGTGTACAGAACGTTTTCATTGTTCTTCCAGATCAATGAGAAATATTTTATGGTGAGTCCTCCTAAGAGAAGTCCAAATGTGTCTACATTTTGGAGGACAGTGACTCAGATCCAGAGCTAGATGACCTGGAATTGCTTGAGAGTGGTGATGAATACTTGCCACCGGATGCAGAGGTGTCAAGTGAAGAGGAGGAAAACAGACCCTCCAAAACGCCTAAATGAGCCCACTGCATGCCAATATATTTACTTGCAAACATTGCAGCACAGAGGAAAATCCTGTCAGATCCTCATTTTCCTGTCACATGCAAAGTAAATTTATGCATCAAGAAGGAAAGAAATTGGTTCATAGCCTTTCATTGTAGCACTTAGTGATCTAGAATGATTGTTCTTTCTCAGGAAATTCAGGAATATGGGACTTGAAACTTTTATTCTTTTGCAATGTGTCCATTTTTATATTTATTTCTATATTTACAAAATTTTTGGAAACAGATTCTACTCATGTTTTTGATATTGTCTATTTGTATAATAAATTAGAAAAATACTTATTTGGCGTTTTATTAACAATTGCATATTTGCAACATTTAACATTTTACACCCTTTACCGGGCAGGACCTAGTATAATCGGTCCTCGAATATTAGCAACTGATCGAAAACACACCTTTAGAAATCCATTTCTTTGGGCTCATTTCATTTACATTGAGATACTCTACCCACTCAGAGGAAATAATCTATCGAATTTTGTATTTTCCTAGGAGTGCCTAGTAAAGGGTTAACCAGGTAGCCAGCCAATCAGTAAGCCAGCCAGGTAGTCAACCAGATAGTCAGTCAGTTAGCCAGACACTTAATCAGCAAGCCAGCCAGGCAGTCTGCAAATCAACCAATCAGTTATTCAGCCAACCAGTCAGTTAGCCAGTTAGTGAGCCAGTTACTCACCAAGACAGCCAGCCAGTTAGTGAACCAGCTAGTCAGTCAGCTAGCCAGCAAGCCAGTCATCCAGCCAGTTAAGCAGTCGGTCAATCAGTCACTCAGTATGTCAGTTAATTAATTAACAAGTTAGCCAGGCAGCCAGACAGCAAGGTAGCCAGCCAGGAAGCAAGTTTGATAGCCCTTCAGCCAGCCCGTCAGCTAGTCAGTCATCCAGCCAGTTCGCCAGCAAGCCAGTTGTCAGTAAGCCAGCCAGCCAACCAGCCGGTTTTTCAGCTACCAAGCCAGTTAGTCAGCCATTCAGTCAATTGGCAGGGCAGTTAGATTGCCACCCAGCCAGCCACTCAGCCAGCCTTTCAGCCAGCCACTTAGAAAGCTAGCCAGTCAGTCAGCTAGTAGTTCAGACAATTACACAGTCAACCAGCCAGTCAGTCAAGCTTTCACTTACGTAGCCAGCCCGTTAGCCAGGCAGCCTGTGAGCCAGCCAGCCTGCCAGCCAGCCAGCCGGCCCGTAACCCAGCCAGCCAACCAGTCAGGAAACCAGCTAGTAAATCAGTCAGTCAGCCAGCCACCCACCCATCCAGTTAGTCAGCCAACAAACTAGCCAGACAGATAGCAAGCCAACTAGTCAACTTGTAAGCGAGCCAACCTGTTTGCCAATCAAGTAGCCAGTTAATCAGGCAGCCAGTAAAATAGTCAGCCAGTCATCAAACCAGTCATTTAGCTAGTTAGCTTGTTAAATATATTGTAGACTTGATATTTATACATTCTTGTTGTGGGCAGTCTGCTGGGTCTGGCACAAGTATACTGTGCCGGTGTGGCTGCGTATAGCACATGCATGATCCGCCTGTCTACCTCGCCGTCACTTACTCCCACCAGCCAACACTCTCAGTAAATCCATCATTACTCCTTTTAAGATAGGCAAGAAGGCAGACTCTCACTGTTACCATTATGAATGGGAGGGAGAGGGAGGAGATAGTGGGAAGAGAGAGAAAAAGATTAGGGAAGATGGAGGGAAGGTGTAAGAGGGAGAAAAAGAGGAGGGAGATAGAGAGATAGAGCGAGAGAGAAAATCAAAGAGTGCTTACATTATTTTTGCTTTTTATGTCCGGTGGTATTGTCAATACAGCGGACTAAGACTGCTTTATTGGACTTTTTAAGCCCACTAGTCGGTACAATAAGTGGACGTAGTCCGCTTAATTGAAACGTTCAATACAATGGAATTCTCGATGAAGTGGATACCCCCATCCCGCTTATTAGACTTTTACAGTAGTCCCAGAAATCTTGCACAAAATACATTAAACCAGGTTTGAAATCTAGAGACACTCTGAGTCAGGTGGTCTCCTGTTAACAAATGATAATTCACGATTAAGCAAAGGAAAATATTGCAAAAGAACAAAAAACTTTCTTAGAAAAGTTTCACTTTCTTAAACTTAAAAATGCCATTAATCCAAATATTTATATATATCAAGTTTTCCTTGCACATTCATATTCTATTTAAAATTCTCTACAATAATGAAAAAAACAGTTTATTTATCTCTATCGGCATCATATTTTTTGTAATAAAGTTGGTAGAATTACCGACAATATGTAAAGTAAAAGGACACAAGTGCAACTAATGTGACATTTATTGTGGCAACGTTTCGCTCTCCAGGAGCTTTATCAAGCCATTACAAACAATACATGGACACAGAGGGCATATATAGGCTCAGAGTGAGGTGCAATACTAGTGGTAGTAGTAGTAGTAGTAGTAGTAGTAGTAGTAGTGATAAAAGTTGTAGTAGTAGTAGTAGTAATACAATATGGTAGAGCAATTAATTCGTACATGAGTAAAAGGATATAAAAGCTATTACTTGGGTAACATAAAAATAGGTTGGACAAATATAGACTGGAAAGAGGCAGGTTGTTTCAGTGTTCACTCTCTGTAATATGCTTT
>NC_091368.1:15718916-15793916 GCF_038502225.1 Cherax quadricarinatus
CATCCTTACTTTGACCTAAGATTTATATATTCCTATGTTACCATGTTTTGCTTCATCACTAAACTCCCAGAGTGCATCAGCTGTCAATAACGCCATATCTGTAGCCCATGTAATATACTGACATAAGTGTAACAACCATATGACAGCTGGTAGAAGCCGTCAATTGGTAACAGGACCTTGTACACACACACTTCTCAGTGTGACAGTCAGTTGGTGGGACATCGGCTTGGTAGACGTATACAACTAGAAATATTACACTGTTACCAGAGCAAAGGAAGTCAATTATGGCATATCCTCTACGCACCACGTCTTACACACAAGACAACAACTCCTCCACCCTCCGAGTGATATCTTTTCTTCTTCTAATTTCTACGCTCCGAATTATCTGTATAATATTACACCAAACATTACAGTGGAACATGACACCTTACTGTCTTCAACTTCTTCCTCACTGAAGTGTTTATAAACAATATTTATCAACTATACAAAATAGTTGGTGTCCCTAAATACATATTAGGGAAGAGTATAAACGTATTATATATATATACATATATATATATATATATATATATATATATATATATATATATATATATATATATATATATACATATATATATATATATATATATATATATATATATATATATATATATATATATATATATATATATATATATATATATATATATATCCATGGGGAAGTGGAATAAGAATCTTTCCTCCGTAAGCCATGCGTGTTGTTAAAGTCAACTAAAATGCCGGGAACAATGGGCTAGTAACCCCTTTTCCTGTAAAGATTACTAAAACGAATAATAAGAAGAAAATTGTTAAAGTGAGAAGTCTGAATGTGCGTGGATGTTGTGCAAATGATAAGAAAGAGATGTTTGTGGATGTTATGAATGAGAAGAAGCTGGATGTCCTGGCTTTAAGTGAAACAAAGCTGAAGGAGATGGGAGAGTTTCAATGGAGAGGAATAAATGGGATTAGGTCAGGGGTTTCAAATAGAGTTAGAGCTAAAGAAGGAGTAGCAATAATGTTGAAGGATAAGTTATGGCAGGAAAAGAGGGACTATAAATGTATTAATTCAAGGTTGGATGTGAAAAGTGGGTTATAGTAAGCGTGTATGCACCTGGAGAAGAGAGAAGTGTAGAGGAGAGAGAGAGATTTTGGGAAATGTTGAGTGAATGTGAGGGGAGTTTTGAATCAAGTGTGAGAGTAATAGTGGATGGGGATTTCAATGCTAAAGTGGGTAAAAATGTTATAGAGGGAGTAGTAGGTAAACTTGGGGTGCCAGGGGTAAATGAAAATGGGGAGCCTTTAATTGAGCTATGTGTAGAAAGAGATTTGGTAATAAGTAGTACATATTTTATGAAAAAGAGGATAAATAAATATACAGGGTATGATGTAGCACGTAATGAAAGTAGTTTGTTAGATTATGTATTGGTGGATAAAAGTTGATGGGTAGGCTCCAGGATGTACATGTTTATAGAGGGGCAACTGATATGTCGGATCAATATTTAGTTGTAGCTACAGTTAGAGTAAGAGGTAGCTGGGAAAAGAGGAAGGTGGCAACAACAAGTAAGAGGAAGGTGAAAGTGTATAAACTAAGGGAGGAGGAAGTTCGGGTGAGATATAAGCGATTATTGGCAGAAAGGTGGGCTAGTGCAAAGATGAGTAGTGCGGGGGGGGGGGGTTGAAGAGGGCTGGAATAGTTTTAAAAATGCAGTATTAGAATGTGGGACAGAAGTTTGTGGTTATAGGAGGGTGGGGGCAGGAGTAAAGAGGAGTGATTGGTGGAATGATGAAGTAAAGGGTGTGATAAAAGACAAAAAGGTAGCTTATGAGAGGTTTTTACAAAGCAAAAGTGTTATAAGAAGAGCAGAGTATATGGAGAGTAAAAGAAAGGTGAAGAGAGTGGTGAGAGAGTGCAAAAGGAGAGCAGATGATAGAGTGGGAGAGGCAATGACAAAAAAAATATAATGAAAATAAGAAAAAATTTTGGAGTTAATTAAGTTAAGAAAGCCTAGGGAAAGTATGGATTTGTCAGTTAAAAACAGAGTAGGGGAGTTAGTAGATGGGGAGATGGAGGTATTAGGTAGATGGCGAGAATATTTTGAGGAACTTTTAAATGTCAAGGAAGAAAGGGAGGCTGTAATTTCATGCACTGGTCAGGGAGGAATACGATCTTTTAGGAGTGAAGAAGAGCAGATTGTAAGTGTGGGGAGGTACGTGAGGTATTACGTAGAATGAAAGGGGGTAAAGCAGCTGGAACTGATGGGATCATGAAAGAAATGTTAAAAGCAGGGGGGATATAGTGTTGGAGTGGTTGGTACTTTTGTTTAATAAATGTATGAAAGAGGGGAAGGTACCTAGGGATTGGTGGAGTGCATGTATAGCCCCTTTATAAAAAGGGAATGGAGACAGAAGAGACTGTAAAAGTTATAGAGGAATAAGTTAACTGAGTATACCAGGAAAAGTGTACGGTAGGGTTATAACTGAAAGAATTAGAGGTAAGACAGAATGTAGGATTGCGGATGAGCAAGGAGGTTTCAGAGTGGGTAGGGATGTGTAGATCAAGTGTTTACATTGAAGCATATATGTGAACAGTATTTAGATAAAGGAAGGGAAGTTTTTATTGCATTTATGTATATAGAAAAGGCATATGATAGAGTGGATAGAGGAGCAATGTGGCAGATGTTGCAAGTATGTAGAATAGGTGGTAAGTTACTAAATGCTGTAAAGAGTTTTTATGAGGATAGTGAGGCTCAGGTTAGGGTGTGTAGAAGAGAGGGAGACTACTTCCCGGTAAAAGTAGGTCTTAGACAGGCATGTGTAATGTCACCATGGTTGGTTAATATATTTATAGATGGGGTTGTAAAAGAAGTAAATGCTAGGGTGTTCGGGAGAGAGGTGGGATTAAATTATGGGGAATCAAATTCAAAATGGGAATTGACAGAGTTACTTTTTGCTGATGATACTGTGCTTATGGGAGATTCTAAAGAAAAATTGCAAAGGTTAGTGGATGAGTTTGAGAATGTGTGTAAAGGTAGAAAGTTGAAAGTGAACATAGAAAAGAGTAAGGTGATGAGGGTATCAAATGATTTAGATAAAGAAAAATTGGATATCAAATTGGGGAGGAGGAGTATGGAAGAAGTGATTGTTTTCAGATACTTTGGAGTTGACGTGTCGGCGGATGGATTTATGAAGGATGAGGTTAATCATAGAATTGGTGAGGGAAAAAAGGTGAGTGGTGCGTTGAGGTATATTTGGAGTCAAAAAACGTTATCTATGGAGGCAAAGAAGGGAATGTATGAAAGTATAGTAGTACCAACACTCTTATATGGGTGTGAAGCTTGGGTGGTAAATGCAGCAGCGAGGAGACGGTTGAAGGCAGTGGAGATGTCCTGTCTAAGGGCAATGTGTGGTGTAAATATTATGCAGAAAATTCGGAGTGTGGAAATTAGGAAAATGTGAGGAGTTAATAAAAGTATTACTCAGAGGGCAGAAGAGGGGTTGAGGTGGTTTGGTCATTTAGAGAGAATGGATCAAAGTAGAATGATATGGAAAGCATATAAATCTATAGGGGAAGGAAGGCGAGGTAGGGGTCGTCCTCGAAAGAGTTGGAGAGAGGGGGTAAAGGAGGTTTTGTGGGCGAGGGGCTTGGACTTCCAGCAAGCGTGCGAGAGCGTGTTAGATAGGAGTGAATGGAAACAAATGGTACTTGGGATCTGACGATCTGTTGGAGTGTGAGCAGGGTAATATTTAGTGAAGGGATTCAGGGAACCCAGTTATTTTCATATAGTCGGACTTGAGTCCTGGAAATGGGAAGTACAATGCCTGCACTTTAAAGGAGGGGTTTGGGATATTGGCAGTATTGAGGGATATGTTGTGTATCTTTATAAGTATATGCTTCTAAACTGTTGTATTCTGAGCACCTCTGCAAAAACAGTGATAATGTGTGAGTGTGGTGAAAGTGTTGAATGATGATGAAAATATTTTTTTTTGTGTGTATTTTCTTTCTTTTTTGGGTCACCCTGCCTCGGTGGGAGACGGCCGACTTGTTAATATATATATATATATATATATATATATATATATATATATATATATATATATATATATATATATATATATATATATATATATATATTTCTTTTCTTTCAACACACCGGCCATATCCCACCAAGGCAGGGTGGCCCAAAAAGAAAAACGAAAGTTTCTCTTTTAAATTTAGTAATTTATACGGGAGAAGGGGTTACTAGCCCCTTGCTCCCGGCATTTTAGTCGCCTCTTACAACACGCATGGCTTACGGAGGAAGAATTCTGTTCCACTTCCCCATGGAGATAAGAGGAAATAAACAAGAACAAGAACTAGAAAGAAAATAGAAGAATACCCAGAGGTGTGTGTATATATGTGCTTGTATATGTATGTGTAGTGTGACCTAAGTGCAAGTAGAAGTAGCAAGACGTACCTGAAATCTTGCATGTTTATGAGACAGACAAAAGACACCAGCAATCCTACCATCATGTAAAACAATTATAGGTTTTCGTTGTACACTCACTTGGCAGGACGGTAGTACCTCCCTGGGCGGTTGCTGTTCACCAACCTACTACCTAGGATATATATATATATATATATATATATATATATATATATATATATATATATATATATATATATATATATATATATATATATATTTTATAAATAAATATATATATATAAACTTATTATTATATATATGGCGTTCCTTACAAAACTTGCTGAAGAAGCCGAACCCCCTTAAAAAATTTAACTTTTCCTAGTTTTTTTTTTTTGTACAGATGATAGATATTCTTTTTATTGACAATGATGTGAAAACAATATTTTTGAACTAAACCTAACTTAGAAAACTCACCAATATTCTGCTCTATACATCACTAAAAACATCGACCGTTTCCCACCAAGGCAGGGAGACCCAAAAAGAAAGAAAAACCGAAAACCGAAAAGAAAGATAAAACCTTCATCATCATTCAACTCTTTCACCATCACTCATACATAATCACTCTCTTTGCAGAAGCGCTCAGTTACGACAGTTTAGATGTCCCTCCAAACTGCTAATATCCCAACCCCCTCCTATGAAGTGCAGGCATTGTACATCCCATATCCAAGAGTCAAGTCAGGCTAACCAGTTTCCCTGACTCCCTTAACAAAATATTACCCTGCTCAAACTCAAACAGCTCGTCAGGTCCCAAAATCCATTCGCCTCAATTCACTCCTATCTAACACGCTCATACACGCTTGCTGGAATTACAAGCCCCTTTCCCACAAAACCTCCTTTACCCCCTCCCTCCAACCTTTATGAGGACGACCCCTACCCCGCCTTCCTCTACAGATTTATACGCTCTCCGAGTCATTCTACTTTGTTCCATTCTCTCTAAATGACCAAACCGCCTCAACATCCCTTTTTCAGTCCTAATTTTACTAACTCCACACCTCCTCCTAATTTCTACACTACGAATTCTCTGCATGATATTTACACTTTGCTCTTAGACATGACATCTCCACTGCATCCAGCCGCCTCCTCGCTGCAGCATTTATAACCCAAGCTTCACACCCATTAGTGTTGATACCACTATACTCTTGTACAATCCCTTCTTTGCTTACATGGATAACGTTGTCTCCACAGATATCTCAACGCACTAACTCACCATTTTTCTTCATTAATTCTGTGGTTAACATCTTTCATATACACATCTGCTGACAATCCACTCCCAAATATCTGAAAACATTTAACTTCTTCCATAATTTTCTTTATCTAAATCCTTTGATACCTTCATTACTTTACTCTTACCTATGTTAACTTTCAACTTTCTACCTTTACACACCCTCTCAAACTTGTCCACCAACCTTTGCAACTTTTCTTTACAATCTCTGAAAAGCACAGTATCATAAGCAAAAAGTAACTGTGCCAACTCTCATTTTGTATTTGATTCCCCATAATTCAATCCCAACCCTTCTCACCAACACTCAAGCATTTACTTCATTTAAAACCCCATCTATAAATATATTAAACAACCATTATGACACTACACATCTCTAAGACCTACTTTTACCGAGAAGTAATCTTCCTCTCTCCTACACACCCTAACCTGGTCCACACTGTTCTCATAAAAACTCTTTACCGCATTTAGTAACTTACTATTACTACTACCACTACTACCTCTTCCTGCCTATATATAGCAGTCCTGCTCCACTTCTGGTTAGTGTGACTTTGTAAATAGTACAAGTCGGACCGAAACGTCGTCGTAAGCTCCTCTCTTTTATGTGCGAATTATTTGTGTAACTTACTACCTATTCCAAGCACTTGAAAGATCTGGCATATTGTTCCCTATCCAGTCCATCAAATGCTCTATCATTTACCTTTATGTAAATACTGTTCACATATATGCTTCAATGTAAACACTTGATCAATACATCCCCTACCCATTCTAAAGCCCTCTTCCTCATTAGTAATCCTCCTCTCTGTCTTACCTCTAATTCTTTCAATAATAACCTTACCGTACACTTTTCCTGGTATACTCAGTAAACTTATTCCCCTATAATTTTTACAATCTCTTTTTGTCCCTCTTCCCTTCTTATAAAGGAACTATACATGCTCTCTGCCAGTCCCTAGGTACCTTCCCCTCTTTCATACATTTATTAAACAAAAATACCAACCACTCCAACACTATATCCCCCCTGCTTTTAACATTTATGTCATGATCCCGTCAGTTCAAGCTGCTTTACCCCCTTTCATTCTACATAATGCCTCACGCACCTCCCCCACACTCACATCCTGTTCTTCTTCACTCCTAAAAGATGGTATACCTCCCTGGCCACTGCTTGAAATTACCGTCTCCCTTTCTTCATCGACATTTAAAATTTCCTCAAAATATTCGCGCCAGCTACCCATTACCTCCAGCTCCTCATCCACTAACTCCCCTACTCTGTTTTCAACTGACAAATCCATTCGTTTCCAAGGCTTTCCTAAACTGGTCAATAGCCAGAACTCATTTAAAATTAAGTCCTTCTAAAATTTTCTCTTATACATTTGAAGATATATTTTTTTCATTTATGCTTAAGTAAACTATAATAATATTATACCAAAAGAACCTTAGAAAACGTACCTAACCTAATTTTATTTAGCCTTGTCCAGCTAAATATATTTTTGATAAGTTTATCATAATTTAATAATAAACGAACACAATGAAATATTTTCTTTCATTAGGTTCATAATGATTTTTGCTAAATTATTGCATACACAAATTTTCGCTTGCCTTATTCAGCAAGAAGAACTTTGCGATTTAAGTCAAAATGGCAAGTTTTACCTATTCGGCACGATATATATATATATATATATATATATATATATATATATATATATATATATATATATATATATATATATATAAAAATAAAGAAGTTGGATGTCCTGGCCCTAAGCGAAACAAAGCTGAAGAGGGTAGGGGAGTTTCGGTGGGGGGAAATAAATGGGATTAAATCTGGAGTATCTGAGAGAGTTAGAGTAAAGGAAGGGGTAGCAGTAATGTTGAAGGATCAGCTATGGAAGGAGAAAAGAGAATATGAATGTGTAAATTCAAGAATTATGTGGATTAAAGTAAAGGTTGGATGCGAAAAGTGGGTCATAATAAGCGTGTATGCACCTGGAGAAGAGAGGAATGTAGAGGAGATAGAGAGATTTTGGGAGATGTTAAGTGAATGTATAGGAGCCTTTGAACCAAGTGAGAGAGTAATTGTGGTAGGGGACCTGAATGCTAAAGTAGGAGAAACTTTTAGAGAGGGTGTGGTAGGTAAGTTTGGGGTGCCAGGTGTAAATGAAAATGGGAGCCCTTTGATTGAACTTTATATAGAAAGGGGTTAAGTTATAGGTAATACATATATTAAGAAAAAGAGGATAAATAAGTATACAAGATATGATGTAGGGCAAAATGACAGTAGTTTGTTGGATTATGTATTGGTAGATAAAAGACTGTTGAGTAGACTTCAGTATGTACATGTTTATAGAGGGGCCACAGATATATCAGATCACTTTCTAATTGTAGCTACACTGAGAGTAAAAGGTAGATGGGATACAAGGAGAATAGAAGCATCAGGGAAGAGAGAGTTGAAGGTTTATAAACTAAAAGAGGAGGTAGTTAGGGTAAGATATAAACAGCTATTGGAGAATAGATGGGCTAATGAGAGCATAGGCAATGGGGTCGAAGAGGTATGGGGTAGGTTTAAAAATGTAGTATTGGAGTGTTCAGCAGAAGTTTGTGGTTACAGGAAGGTGGGTGCAGGAGGAAAGAGGAGCGATTGGTGGAATGATGATGCAAAGGGAGTAGTAAGGGAGAAAAAGTTAGCATATGAGAAGTTTTTACAAAGTAGAAGTGATGCAAGGAGGGAAGAGTATATGGAGAAAAAGAGAGAGGTTAAGAGAGTGGTGAAGCAATGTAAAAAGAGAGCAAATGAGAGAGTGGGTGAGATGTTATCAACAAATTTTGATGAAAATAAGAAAAAGTTTTGGAGTGAGATTAACAAGTTAAGGAAGCCTAAAGAACAAATGGATTTGTCAGTTAAAAATAGGAGAGGAGAGTTATTAAATGGAGAGTTAGAGGTATTGGGAAGATGGAGGGAATATTTTCAGGAATTGTTAAATGTTGATGAAGATAGGGAAGCTGTGACTTCGTGTATAGGGCAAGGAGGAATAACATCTTGTAGGAGTGAGGAAGAGCCAGTTGTGAGTGTGGGGAAGTTCGTGAGGCAGTAGGTAAAATGAAAGGGGGTAAGGCAGCCGGGATTGATGGGATAAAGATATAAATGTTAAAAGCAGGTGGGGATATAGTTTTGGAGTGGTTGGTGCAATTATTTAATAAATGTATGTTAGAAGGTAAGGTACCTAGGGATTGGCAGAGAGCATGCATACTTCATTTGTTTAAAGGCAAAGGGGACAAAAGAGAGTGCAAAAATTATAGGTGGATAAGTTTGTTGAGTATACCTGGTAAAGTGTATGGTAGAGTTATTATTGAAAGAATTAAGAGTAAGACGGAGAATAGGATAGCAGATGAACAAGGAGGCTTTAGGAAAGCTAGGGAGTGTGTGGACCAGGTGTTTACAGTGAAACACATAAGTGAACAGTATTTAGATAAGGCTAAAGAGGTCTTTGTGGCATTTATGGATTTGGAAAAGGCGTATGACAGGGTGGATAGGGGGGCAATGTGGCAGATGTTGCAAGTGTATGGTGTAGGAGGTAGGTTACTGAAAGCAGTGAAGAGTTTTTACGAGGATGGTGAGGCTCAAGTTAGAGTATGTAGGAAAGAGGGAAATTATTTCCCAGTAAAAGTAGGCCTTAGACAAGGATGTGTGATGTCACCGTGGTTGTTTAATATATTTATAGATGGGGTTGTAAGAGAAGTAAATGCGAGGGTCTTGGCAAGAGGCGTGGAGTTAAAAGATAAAGAATCACACACAAAGTGGGAGTTGTCACAGTTGCTCTTTGCTGATGACACTGTGCTCTTGGGAGATTCTGAAGAGAAGTTGCAGAGATTGGTGGATGAATTTGGTAGGGTATGCAAAAGAAGAAAATTAAAGGTGAATACAGGAAAGAGTAAGGTTATGAGGATAACAAAAAGATTAGGTAATGAAAGATTGAATATCAGATTGGAGGGAGAGAGTATGGAGGAGGTGAATGTATTCAGATATTTGGGAGTGGACGTGTCAGCGGATGGGTCTATGAAAGATGAGGTGAATCATAGAATTGATGAGGGGAAAAGAGTGAGTGGTGCACTTAGGAGTCTGTGGAGACAAAGAACTTTGTCCTTGGAGGCAAAGAGGGGAATGTATGAGAGTATAGTTTTACCAACGCTCTTATATGGGTGTGAAGCATGGGTGATGAATGTTGCAGCGAGGAGAAGGCTGGAGGCAGTGGAGATGTCATGTCTGAGGGCAATGTGTGGTGTGAATATAATGCAGAGAATTCGTAGTTTGGAAGTTAGGAGGAGGTGCGGGATTACCAAAACTGTTGTCCAGAGGGCTGAGGAAGGGTTGTTGAGGTGGTTCAGACATGTAGAGAGAATGGAGCGAAACAGAGTGACTTCAAGAGTGTATCAGTCTGTAGTGGAAGGAAGGCGGGGTAGGGGTCGGCCTAGGAAAGGTTGGAGGGAGGGGGTAAAGGAGGTTTTGTGTGCGAGGGGCTTGGACTTACAGCAGGCATGCGTGAGCGTGTTTGATAGGAGTGAATGGAGACAAATGGTTTTTAATACTTGACGTGCTGTTGGAGTGTGAGCAAAGTAACATTTATGAAGGGGGTTCAGGGAAACCGGCAGGCCGGACTTGAGTCCTGGAGATGGGAAGTACAGTGCCTGCACTCTGAAGGAGGGGTGTTAATGTTGCAGTTTAAAAACTGTAGTGTAAAGCACCCTTCTGGCAAGACAGTGATGGAGTGAATGATGGAGAAAGTTTTTCTTTTTCGGGCCACCCTGCCTTGGTGGGAATCGGCCGGTGTGATAATATATATATATATATATATATATATATATATATATATATATATATATATATATATATATATATATATATATGCAATAAGATCACAGTAAACAGGTGATTTCAAAATATGCAAAACAACCACTCTGAAAGAATAGAGAAATTCCAAGCGCTTTCGTGACTACTCACAATATCAAGGAACTATGAAAGTGAAGCATCCAAGGAAGCTATATAAGGGGGTCCGGCCAGCACCTCACTATCAGATCCCACAACGGTTAAACACGCGACGCGCGGCGAACCAACTTGGATAGGTCCTTTGCAAAACTCACCCCGAAGCTATTTATTTGTCCAGTGTATTATTAAATTCTTCCCAAATTCTATTAATTATAAATGGATCTAATTTATATAAACCAAAGGAAATATTCATATTATTGTCAAAACTGCTTTTTATGAAACAAGATTCAATTATATTCCTGTCGACCATGGACTTGCTTGATACTACTTTCTCAACTTTTTGAAAATCAGTTGGATGGTTAAAATCTCTTACATGAATAAATAGAGCATTGGAATCTTGTCCAGTTCTAATGCTATATTTATGTTGTTTTAATCTTAGTTCGAGATTTTTACCAGTTTGACCGTAATAAACTTTATCGCAAATTTTACAAGGAACCTTATAGACACATCCATCAGCATTTTGGGGGGAATTCTTAATCAAAAGTTTTTTCTACTGTATCAAGACTTTTGAATACAACTTTAATATTAAAAGTCTTAAGAAGAGAAGGCATATCAACCAAGTTTTCATGGTAAGGGAGAACCAACATATTTTTAGTTGAATAAGGCTGGTTGCCCCTTTTTGGATTATAAAAAGTATTTCTAGCAACTTTAAAAGATTTATCAATTACATTTCTTGGGTATTTTAAATCATTACCTATTTCATAAATTTTGAATATTTTCACATCTATGAACTCAGGACTACAAATTCGTAAAGGTCTCAAAAACATTGATGAGAAAACAGACAGTTTAACTCTATCTTGATGCGAGGAATAATAGTGGACATAGGAACAGTTGTTTGTAGGTTTTCTGTAAATTTTAAATTTGAATTCATTATTACCCTTAATAATTAAAACATCTAGAAAAGGCAATGAGTTATTTTCTTCAAACTCAACAGTAAAGTTTATAGAATGGGCTAAGCTATTTAATTTTCCAAGAAAATGTTATATATCTACATTTTTGGGCATAAGACACAAAATATCATCAACATATCTGAACCATTTAGCTCTATTAGGGAGGATTGTGTTAAGCAACCTTGTTTCAAAAAATTCCATGTATAGGTTACTAAGAACAGGTGAAAGAGGATTTCCCATTGCCATATTCTGAGTGTAAAACTTATCATTAAATACAAATTTTGCATCAACAATGCAAAGTTTAATAAGTTTAATGATAGTAGGAACTGGCAATGGTAAATCATAGTTAAAGAGTTCTTCAGATAAGAAACTTAATAAATCATCAACAGGAACTTTCGTAAACAAGGAAGTAACATCAAAACTAACCATGTTAAAATCATTTAAGTCAGTCAAGGAGCTTAATTTATCAACCAAGTCTTTGTTGTTTTTAACATTAAAGTTAGAAATTTTGCCAACAATAGGGCTCAAAATATCAACAAGCCATTTGGATAATTTATATGAAACTGATCCTATGGAGCTAATAATTGGTCTGACTGGATTCCCTGGTTTGTGTGTTTTTATTAGTCCATACATGTAAGGTAAAGATGGATTAGTGGAAGTAAATTGTTTGACTAATTCATCTTTGCCTTTCAGTAGAAGTTTTATTGTTTTATTGAAATTGCTGTTAACGGTTTCTAGGGGATTTTTCCTAAGTTTAGAATAGACTCCTTGACATGAGAGATCGTCCTTTTGATGATTTTATTAGACTTATTCTTCAGAAACATATTGAAATAACTAAAATACAGGAGAAGGAAGCATTCAAAATATTGAGAAACAAAAAATACTCTTTTAATCAGGCCATTCCATCAGAATGGAAACACAGTATGTTGGATCATTGCTATAATAAACTCAGAAGAATTTGTAATGAACTCAAGAGCAAACTACAAAGAAAATTAGACATTTTAATTGGAAATAGTGATTGGACAAAGCATGCTAATAACAATTTTGTAATTAACTTATCAGATGAAATTTTAGACAAACATACAACTGCTGCTCTAGGTTTTAACCTAAGTTTTGCAACTTCAAAAAAACTTAATAATGTTGAAATTGCAAAAGCCTTTTGTAACTTTGAAAAATTTTCTGATTTATCCTCTGATGAAATTAATATTAGTAAAGGAATGGTATACAGCTCTATGTTAAAACCAAACATTCCCAATTGCCCTCAAAGATTCTTTAAGTCTTATGATACACTTAATAACAATAAAAATTTGCGCCTTACTAAAGCAGAGAAAATAAATGCAATAGTAATTATGAAAGAAAATGATTACCAAGAAAAAATGAATAATCTCTTAGATGATACTGAAACCTATTCTAAACTTAGGAAAAATCCCCTAGAAACCGTTAACAGCAATTTCAATAAAACAATAAAACTTCTACTGAAAGGCAAAGATGAATTAGTCAAAGAATTTACTTCCACTAATCCATCTTTACCTTACATGTATGGACTAATAAAAACACACAAACCAGGGAATCCAGTCAGACCAATTATTAGCTCCATAGGGTCAGTTTCATATAAATTATCCAAATGGCTTGTTGATATTTTGAGCCCTATTGTTGGCAAAATTTCTAACTTTAATGTTAAAAACAACATAGACTTGGTTGATAAATTAAGCTCCTTGACTGACTTAAATGATTTTAACATGGTTAGTTTTGATGTTACTTCCTTGTTTACGAAAGTTCCTGTTGATGATTTATTAAGTTTCTTATCTGAAGAACTCTTTAACTATGATTTACCATTGCCAGTTCCTACTATCATTAAACTTATTAAACTTTGCATTGTTGATGCAAAATTTGTATTTAATGATAAGTTTTACACTCAGAAGTTTGGTATGGCAATGGGAAATCCTCTTTCACCTGTTCTTAGTAACCTATACATGGAATTTTTTGAAACAAGGTTGCTTAACACAATCCTCCCTAATAGAGCTAAATGGTTCAGATATGTTGATGATATTTTGTGTCTTATGCCCAAAAATGTAGATATACACCATTTTCTTGGAAAATTAAATAGCTTAGCCCATTCTATAAACTTTACTGTTGAGTTTGAAGAAAATAACTCATTGCCTTTTCTAGATGTTTTAATTATTAAGGGTAATAATGAATTCAAATTTAAAATTTACAGAAAACCTACAAATAACTGTTCCTATGTCCACTATTATTCCTCGCATCAAGATAGAGTCAAACTGTCTGTTTTCTCATCAATGTTTTTGAGAGCTTTACGAATTTGTAGTCCTGAGTTCATAGATGAGGAAATATCCAAAATTTATGAAATAGGTAATGATTTAAAATACCCAAGAAATGTAATTGATAAACCTTTTAAAGTTGCTAGAAACACTTTTTATAATCCAAAAAGGGGCAACCAGCCTTATTCAACTAAAAATATGTTGGTTCTCCCTTACCATGAAAACTTGGTTGATATGCCTTCTCTTCTTAAGACTTTTAATATTAAAGTTGTATTCAAAAATCTTGATACAGTAAAAAAAACTTTTGATTAAGAATTCCCCCCAAAATGCTGATGGATGTGTCTATAAGATTCCCTGTAAAATTTCCGATAAAGTTTATTACGTTTGTAGATGAATGGTTCAGAGAACCGATATGTTGATAAATTAGACACATGTGCAACTCTTGGGTATCTTTATTGAGGAAACGTTTCGCCACACAGTGGCTTCATCAGTCCATACAAAGGAGAATCTTGAAGAATAGGAGGAGAATGAGGTAATCAGTCCCTCAACCTTGAGTCGATGTGGTCAGTCCATCAATCTTGAATAGAATACGGCATACGTGCTGAGAAGGAGCTTATAAACCGTTGGCAGGAGAGGTGAAGCAGTCATAGGTCGTGTAACATTTGTTCAATGTTGAAGTAGGTCGTGCCCAAGAATTAGGCAAGCGAAGAATTCCCAAGTATTAAGATCCCAAGAAGTTGCAGTGTCTGACAGGTTTGTAGATGAATGGTTCAGAGAACCGACATGTTGATAAATTAGACACATGTGCAACTCTTGGGTATCTTTATTGAGGAAACGTTTCGCCACACAGTGGCTTCATCAGTCCATACAAAGGAGAATCTTGAAGAACAGGAGGAGAATGAGGTAATCAGTCCCTCAACCTTGAGTCGATGTGGTCAGTCCATCAATCTTGAATAGAATACGGCATACGTGCTGAGAAGGAGCTTATAAACCGTTGGCAGGAGAGGTGAAGCAGTCATAGGTCGTGTAACATTTGTTCAATGTTGAAGTAGGTCGTGCCCAAGAATTAGGCAAGCGAAGAATTCCCAAGTATTAAGATCCCAAGAAGTTGCAGTGTCTGACAGGTTTGTAGATGAATTGTTCAGAGAACCGACATGTTGATAAATTAGACACATGTGCAACTCTTGGGTATCTTTATTGAGGAAACGTTTCGCCACACAGTGGCTTCATCAGTCCATACAAAGGAGAATCTTGAAGAACAGGAGGAGAATGAGGTAATCAGTCCCTCAACCTTGAGTCGATGTGGTCAGTCCATCAATCTTGAATAGAATACGGCATACGTGCTGAGAAGGAGCTTATAAACCGTTGGCAGGAGAGGTGAAGCAGTCATAGGTCGTGTAACATTTGTTCAATGTTGAAGTAGGTCGTGCCCAAGAATTAGGCAAGCGAAGAATTCCCAAGTATTAAGATCCCAAGAAGTTGCAGTGTCTGACAGGTTTGTAGATGAATGGTTCAGAGAACCGACATGTTGATAAATTAGACACATGTGCAACTCTTGGGTATCTTTATTGAGGAAACGTTTCGCCACACAGTGGCTTCATCAGTCCATACAAAGGAGAATCTTGAAGAACAGGAGGAGAATGAGGTAATCAGTCCCTCAACCTTGAGTCGATGTGGTCAGTCCATCAATCTTGAATAGAATACGGCATACGTGCTGAGAAGGAGCTTATAAACCGTTGGCAGGAGAGGTGAAGCAGTCATAGGTCGTGTAACATTTGTTCAATGTTGAAGTAGGTCGTGCCCAAGAATTAGGCAAGCGAAGAATTCCCAAGTATTAAGATCCCAAGAAGTTGCAGTGTCTGACAGGTTTGTAGATGAATGGTTCAGAGAACCGACATGTTGATAAATTAGACACATGTGCAACTCTTGGGTATCTTTATTGAGGAAACGTTTCGCCACACAGTGGCTTCATCAGTCCATACAAAGGAGAATCTTGAAGAACAGGAGGAGAATGAGGTAATCAGTCCCTCAACCTTGAGTCGATGTGGTCAGTCCATCAATCTTGAATAGAATACGGCATACGTGCTGAGAAGGAGCTTATAAACCGTTGGCAGGAGAGGTGAAGCAGTCATAGGTCGTGTAACATTTGTTCAATGTTGAAGTAGGTCGTGCCCAAGAATTAGGCAAGCGAAGAATTCCCAAGTATTAAGATCCCAAGAAGTTGCAGTGTCTGACAGGTTTGTAGATGAATGGTTCAGAGAACCGACATGTTGATAAATTAGACACATGTGCAACTCTTGGGTATCTTTATTGAGGAAACGTTTCGCCACACAGTGGCTTCATCAGTCCATACAAAGGAGAATCTTGAAGAACAGGAGGAGAATGAGGTAATCAGTCCCTCAACCTTGAGTCGATGTGGTCAGTCCATCAATCTTGAATAGAATACGGCATACGTGCTGAGAAGGAGCTTATAAACCGTTGGCAGGAGAGGTGAAGCAGTCATAGGTCGTGTAACATTTGTTCAATGTTGAAGTAGGTCGTGCCCAAGAATTAGGCAAGCGAAGAATTCCCAAGTATTAAGATCCCAAGAAGTTGCAGTGTCTGACAGGTTTGTAGATGAATGGTTCAGAGAACCGACATGTTGATAAATTAGACACATGTGCAACTCTTGGGTATCTTTATTGAGGAAACGTTTCGCCACACAGTGGCTTCATCAGTCCATACAAAGGAGAATCTTGAAGAACAGGAGGAGAATGAGGTAATCAGTCCCTCAACCTTGAGTCGATGTGGTCAGTCCATCAATCTTGAATAGAATACGGCATACGTGCTGAGAAGGAGCTTATAAACCGTTGGCAGGAGAGGTGAAGCAGTCATAGGTCGTGTAACATTTGTTCAATGTTGAAGTAGGTCGTGCCCAAGAATTAGGCAAGCGAAGAATTCCCAAGTATTAAGATCCCAAGAAGTTGCAGTGTCTGACAGGTTTGTAGATGAATGGTTCAGAGAACCGACATGTTGATAAATTAGACACATGTGCAACTCTTGGGTATCTTTATTGAGGAAACGTTTCGCAACACAGTGGCTTCATCAGTCCATACAAAGGAGAATCTTGAAGATTGATGGACTGACCACATCGACTCAAGGTTGAGGGACTGATTACCTCATTCTACTCCTGTTCTTCAAGATTCTCCTTTGTATGGACTGATGAAGCCACTGTGTGGCGAAACGTTTCCTCAATAAAGATACCCAAGAGTTGCACATGTGTCTAATTTATCAACATGTCGGTTCTCTGAACCATTCATCTACAAACCTGTCAGACACTGCAACTTCTTGGGATCTTAATACTTGGGAATTCTTCGCTTGCCTAATTCTTGGGCACGACCTACTTCAACATTGAACAAATGTTACACGACCTATGACTGCTTCACCTCTCCTGCCAACGGTTTATAAGCTCCTTCTCAGCACGTATGCCGTATTCTATTCAAGATTGATGGACTGACCACATCGACTCAAGGTTGAGGGACTGATTACCTCATTCTCCTCCTGTTCTTCAAGATTCTCCTTTGTATGGACTGATGAAGCCACTGTGTGGCGAAACGTTTCCTCAATAAAGATACCCAAGAGTTGCACATGTGTCTAATTTATCAACATGTCGGTTCTCTGAACCATTCATCTACAAACCTGTCAGACACTGCAACTTCTTGGGATCTTAATACTTGGGAATTCTTCGCTTGCCTAATTCTTGGGCACGACCTACTTCAACATTGAACAAATGTTACACGACCTATGACTGCTTCACCTCTCCTGCCAACGGTTTATAAGCTCCTTCTCAGCACGTATGCCGTATTCTATTCAAGATTGATGGACTGACCACATCGACTCAAGGTTGAGGGACTGATTACCTCATTCTCCTCCTGTTCTTCAAGATTCTCCTTTGTATGGACTGATGAAGCCACTGTGTGGCGAAACGTTTCCTCAATAAAGATACCCAAGAGTTGCACATGTGTCTAATTTATCAACATGTCGGTTCTCTGAACCATTCATCTACAAACCTGTCAGACACTGCAACTTCTTGGGATCTTAATACTTGGGAATTCTTCGCTTGCCTAATTCTTGGGCACGACCTACTTCAACATTGAACAAATGTTACACGACCTATGACTGCTTCACCTCTCCTGCCAACGGTTTATAAGCTCCTTCTCAGCACGTATGCCGTATTCTATTCAAGATTGATGGACTGACCACATCGACTCAAGGTTGAGGGACTGATTACCTCATTCTCCTCCTGTTCTTCAAGATTCTCCTTTGTATGGACTGATGAAGCCACTGTGTGGCGAAACGTTTCCTCAATAAAGATACCCAAGAGTTGCACATGTGTCTAATTTATCAACATGTCGGTTCTCTGAACCATTCATCTACAAACCTGTCAGACACTGCAACTTCTTGGGATCTTAATACTTGGGAATTCTTCGCTTGCCTAATTCTTGAGCACGACCTACTTCAACATTGAACAAATGTTACACGACCTATGACTGTTTCACCTCTCCTGCCAACGGTTTATAAGCTCCTTCTCAGCACGTATGCCGTATTCTATTCAAGATTGATGGACTGACCACATCGACTCAAGGTTGAGGGACTGATTACCTCATTCTCCTCCTGTTCTTCAAGATTCTCCTTTGTATGGACTGATGAAGCCACTGTGTGGCGAAACGTTTCCTCAATAAAGATACCCAAGAGTTGCACATGTGTCTAATTTATCAACATGTCGGTTCTCTGAACCATTCATCTACAAACCTGTCAGACACTGCAACTTCTTGGGATCTTAATACTTGGGAATTCTTCGCTTGCCTAATTCTTGGGCACGACCTACTTCAACATTGAACAAATGTTACACGACCTATGACTGCTTCACCTCTCCTGCCAACGGTTTATAAGCTCCTTCTCAGCACGTATGCCGTATTCTATTCAAGATTGATGGACTGACCACATCGACTCAAGGTTGAGGGACTGATTACCTCATTCTCCTCCTGTTCTTCAAGATTCTCCTTTGTATGGACTGATGAAGCCACTGTGTGGCGAAACGTTTCCTCAATAAAGATACCCAAGAGTTGCACATGTGTCTAATTTATCAACATGTCAGTTCTCTGAACCATTCATCTACAAACCTGTCAGACACTGCAACTTCTTGGGATCTTAATACTTGGGAATTCTTCGCTTGCCTAATTCTTGGGCACGACCTACTTCAACATTGAACAAATGTTACACGACCTATGACTGCTTCACCTCTCCTGCCAACGGTTTATAAGCTCCTTCTCAGCACGTATGCCGTATTCTATTCAAGATTGATGGACTGACCACATCGACTCAAGGTTGAGGGACTGATTCCTCATTCTCCTCCTGTTCTTCAAGATTCTCCTTTGTATGGACTGATGAAGCCACTGTGTGGCGAAACGTTTCCTCAATAAAGATACCCAAGAGTTGAGGGCCGTAGACGTGGCTTATATACTGAGATACTCTATGCAGCATACGGAAATCTTTACTGTGAAATGTTGCCATTACAGTGGCGCTTCATCAGTTCACAAAGAGAAGGCGAGAATGTAACAGTTCACCCAAGTCGATGTGTTAGTTCATCACCTGTAGAATGCAGCATAGCCGCGGCTTTATATATTTAGTGAAAGTGACGAAAGCATATGGAAATATAGCGTGTTTCATCCCCGTTCAAAGCACGAACATGCCGAAGCACCTTTGCAACGAAGATCTCATGATGCCGCAGTAACCATTACGAATGGCTTGAAAACCGACAAAGCCGAAGATTGAGACACTTCATGCAGCATACGGAGGTCTTATTCAGAACAAACAACACACAGCATCAGTCCAATACAAAGAGAAGGCGGTGAGAGGAGAATGAGGTATCAGTTCAATCTGAAAGTTTGACAAAATTAGTCTATCAATCTTAATGTACAGTATAGTTGCAGACGGGCTTATATACGTAGTGAAGATTTAGCAGATGGAGGTGTCATAGTGAAACATCCACTAAAGTCGAGGCAGCCTCGTTCAAAGTGTTAAATAGTTAGAATTTTTGTTTGAAGATCCCATGACAAACAGAAAGAACGATAAAGCTGTGATGAATGGTTTGAAAGAAGTTGAAAGATCGAGACACTTATGCAGCATATGGAAAAGTGAGTTCAGAAACAGCTCGTCATTGTCAGTGGCTTTCTCATCAGTCCACAAAGTAAAGGCGCAGAGTAGAGGAGAATGAGTAACAGTTCTCAACCTGAAAGTCGATACCAGTCTGGTCAATCTTGTGAATGCACACAGCTGCAGGTGCTTGCAACAGGCAGGCAGCAGTGTCAGCAGTGGCACCATTCACTGGGTCGAGCAGTCTGTCCAAAGGTCGAACAAGGTTTATTCCTTGCAACAAGCATCTCATGATGCTGCAGTGTCCAGACAGTTGTGCGAATGGCTTGAGACAAGTTGAAGAAAAAGATTGATGGACTGAACACATCGACTCCAGGTTGAGGGACTGATTACCTCATTCTCCTCCTCTCCTTACGCCTTCCTCTTTGTATTGGACTGATGAAGCCACTGTGTGGCGAAACGTTTCCTGAATAAAGATTTCCATATGCTGCATAAGTGTCTCAATCTTCAACTTGTCGGTTTTTCAAACCATTCATCACAACTGTCGGACACTGCAGCATCATGGGATCTTGTTACAAAGAATTCTTCAACACTTGTTCAACCTTTGGACGAAGACCTACTTCGACTAGTGGATGGTACCACTATGACCCCGCCTCCATCTGCTTCACGTCACCTCACTACAGTATATAAGCCACGTCTACGGCCCTATGCTGTACATTCTACAAGACTGATGGACTGAACACATCGACTCCAGGTTGAGGGACTGATTACCTCATTCTCCTCCTCTCCTTACGCCTTCCTCTTTGTATTGGACTGATGAAGCCACTGTGTGGCGAAACGTTTCCTGAATAAAGATTTCCATATGCTGCATAAGTGTCTCAATCTTCAACTTGTCGGTTTTTCAAACCATTCATCACAACTGTCGGACACTGCAGCATCATGGGATCTTGTTACAAAGAATTCTTCAACACTTGTTCAACCTTTGGACGAAGACCTACTTCGACTAGTGGATGGTACCACTATGACCCCGCCTCCATCTGCTTCACGTCACCTCACTACAGTATATAAGCCACGTCTACGGCCCTATGCTGTACATTCTACAAGATTGATGGACTGAACACATCGACTCCAGGTTGAGGGACTGATTACCTCATTCTCCTCCTCTCCTTACGCCTTCCTCTTTGTATTGGACTGATGAAGCCACTGTGTGACGAAACGTTTCCTGAATAAAGATTTCCATATGCTGCATAAGTGTCTCAATCTTCAACTTGTCGGTTTTTCAAACCATTCATCACAACTGTCGGACACTGCAGCATCATGGGATCTTGTTACAAAGAATTCTTCAACACTTGTTCAACCTTTGGACGAAGACCTACTTCGACTAGTGGATGGTACCACTATGACCCCGCCTCCATCTGCTTCACGTCACCTCACTACAGTATATAAGCCACGTCTACGGCCCTATGCTGTACATTCTACAAGATTGATGGACTGAACACATCGACTCCAGGTTGAGGGACTGATTACCTCATTCTCCTCCTCTCCTTACGCCTTCCTCTTTGTATTGGACTGATGAAGCCACTGTGTGGCGAAACGTTTCCTGAATAAAGATTTCCATATGCTGCATAAGTGTCTCAATCTTCAACTTGTCGGTTTTTCAAACCATTCATCACAACTGTCGGACACTGCAGCATCATGGGATCTTGTTACAAAGAATTCTTCAACACTTGTTCAACCTTTGGACGAAGATGTACTTCGACTAGTGGATGGTACCACTATGACCCCGCCTCCATCTGCTTCACGTCACCTCACTACAGTATATAAGCCACGTCTACGGCCCTATGCTGTACATTCTACAAGACTGATGGACTGAACACATCGACTCCAGGTTGAGGGACTGATTACCTCATTCTCCTCCTCTCCTTACGCCTTCCTCTTTGTATTGGACTGATGAAGCCACTGTGTGGCGAAACGTTTCCTGAATAAAGATTTCCATATGCTGCATAAGTGTCTCAATCTTCAACTTGTCGGTTTTTCAAACCATTCATCACAACTTTCGGACACTGCAGCATCATGGGATCTTGTTACAAAGAATTCTTCAACACTTGTTCAACCTTTGGACGAAGACCTACTTCGACTAGTGGATGGTACCACTATGACCCCGCCTCCATCTGCTTCACGTCACCTCACTACAGTATATAAGCCACGTCTACGGCCCTATGCTGTACATTCTACAAGATTGATGGACTGAACACATCGACTCCAGGTTGAGGGACTGATTACCTCATTCTCCTCCTCTCCTTACGCCTTCCTCTTTGTATTGGACTGATGAAGCCACTGTGTGGCGAAACGTTTCCTGAATAAAGATTTCCATATGCTGCATAAGTGTCTCAATCTTCAACTTGTCGGTTTTTCAAACCATTCATCACATACCCAAGAGTTGCACATGTGTCTAATTTATCAACATGTCGGTTCTCTGAACCATTCATCTACAAACCTGTCAGACACTGCAACTTCTTGGGATCTTAATACTTGGGAATTTTTCGCTTGCCTAATTCTTGGGCACGACCTACTTCAACATTGAACAAATGTTACACGACCTATGACTGCTTCACCTCTCCTGCCAACGGTTTATTAGCTCCTTCTCAGCACGTATGCCGTACTCTATTCAAGATTGATGGACTGACCACATCGACTCAAGGTTGAGGGACTGATTACCTCATTCTCCTCCTGTTCTTCAAGATTCTCCTTTGTATGGACTGATGAAGCCACTGTGTGGCGAAACGTTTCCTCAATAAAGATACCCAAGAGTTGCACATGTGTCTAATTTATCAACATGTCGGTTCTCTGAACCATTCATCTACAAACCTGTCAGACACTGCAACTTCTTGGGATCTTAATACTTGGGAATTCTTCGCTTGCCTAATTCTTGGGCACGACCTACTTCAACATTGAACAAATGTTACACGACCTATGACTGCTTCACCTCTCCTGCCAACGGTTTATAAGCTCCTTCTCAGCACGTATGCCGTACTCTATTCAAGATTGATGGACTGACCACATCGACTCAAGGTTGAGGGACTGATTACCTCATTCTCCTCCTGTTCTTCAAGATTCTCCTTTGTATGGACTGATGAAGCCACTGTGTGGCGAAACGTTTCCTCAATAAAGATACCCAAGAGTTGCACATGTGTCTAATTTATCGAAGTTTATTACGGTCAAACTGGTAAAAATCTCGAACTAAGATTAAAACAACATAAATATAGCATTAGAACTGGACAAGATTCCAATGCTCTATTTATTCATGTAAGAGATTTTAACCATCCAATTGATTTTCAAAAAGTTGAGAAAGTAGTATCAAGCAAGTCCATGGTCGACAGGAATATAATTGAATCTTGTTTCATAAAAAGCAGTTTTGACAATAATATGAATATTTCCTTTGGTTTATATAAATTAGATCCATTTATAATTAATAGAATTTGGGAAGAATTTAATAATACACTGGACAAATAAATAGCTTGGGGGTGAGTTTTGCAAAGGACCTATCCAAGTTGGCTCGCCGCGCGTCACGTGTTTAACCGTTGTGGGATCTGATAGTGAGGTGCTGGCCGGACCCCCTTATATAGCTTCCTTGGATGCTTCACTTTCATAGTTCCTTGATGATGTGAGTAGTCACGAAAGCGCTTGGAATTTCTCTATTCTTTCAGAGTGGTTGTTTTGCATATATATATATATATATATATATATATATATATATATATATATATATATATATACATATATATATATATATATATATATGTATGTATGTATACATGTATGCAATAAGATCACAGTAAACAGGTGATTTTAAAATATGCAAAACAGCCACTGTGAAAGAGTAGTGAAATTCCAAGCGCTTTCGTGACTACTCACAATGTCAAGGAATTTCACTACTCTTTCACAGTGGTTGCTTTGCATATATATATATATATATATATATATATATATATATATATATATATATATATATATATATATATATATATATATATATATATATATATATATATATATATATTTATATATATATATGAGGGAATTGCTTGTGAATTTGCCTGTACGTTGTATTCTTAGCTGAACGAGTGTTTTCACTTGCCCTTGCTACATGTTTTGCTTAAAATACATATAGCTTTATGAATTATGTGTTCGTATATGACGAATATCCATTAGCTATACGCATTTTTCATGCTTAAAATACTCAGTTGTACAAAATATTTCATTTGCTATAATTATATTTACTATTAAAAATTACAAATTGCTTTTAAAGTATCGTCTGTCTTTTACCAAGCTAGTTCCTTCTCCAGGTAACGCCTAGTCATCTCTACCAAGCTAGTTCCTTCTCCAGGTAACGCCTAGTCATCTCTACCAAGCTAGTTCCTTCTCCAGGTAACGCCTAGTCATCTCTACCAAGCTAGTTCCTTCTCTAGGTAACGCCTAGTCATCTCTACCAAGCTAGTTCCTTCTCCAGGTAACGCCTAGTCATCTCTACCAAGTTAGTTCCTTCTCCAGGTGACGCCCAGTCATCTCTACCAAGCTAGTTCCTTCTCCAGGTAACGCCTAGTCATCTCTACCAAGCTAGTTCCTTCTCCAGGTGACGCCTAGTCATCCCTACCAAGCTAGTTCCTTCTCCAGGTAACGCCTAGTCATCTCTACCAAACTTTTTCCTTCTCCAGGTAACGCCTAGTCATCTCTACCAAGCTATTTCCTTCTCCAGGAAACGCCTAGTCATCTCTACCAAGCTAGTTCCTTCTCCAGGTAACGCCTAGTCATCTCTACCAAGATAGTTCCTTCTCCAGGGGACGCCTAGTTATCTCTACCAAGCTAGTTCCTTCTCCAGGTAACGCCTAGTCATCTCTACCAAGCTAGTTCCATCTCCAGGCAACGCCTAGTCATCTCTACCAAGCTAGTTCCTTCTCCAGGTAACGCCTAGTCATCTGTACCAAGCTAGTTCCTTCTCCAGGTAACGCCTAGTCATCTCTACCAAGCTAGTTCCTTCTCCAGGTAACGCCTAGTCATCTCTACCAAGCTAGTTCCTTCTCCAGGCAACGCCTAGTCATCTCTACCAAGCTAGTTCCTTCTCCAGGCAACGCCTAGTCATCTCTACCAAGCTAGTTCCTTCTCCAGGTAACGCCTAGTCATCTCTACCAAGCTAGTTCCTTCTCCAGGTAACGCCTAGTCATCTCTACCAAGCTAGTTCCTTCTCCAGGCAACGCCTAGTCATCTCTACCAAGCTAGTTCCTTCTCCAGGCAACGCCTAGTCATCTCTACCAAGCTAGTTCCTTCTCCAGGTAACGCCTAGTCATCTCTACCAAGCTAGTTCCTTCTCCAGGTAACGCCTAGTCATCTCTACCAAGCTAGTTCCTTCTCCAGGTAACGCCTAGTCATCTCTACCAAGCTAGTTCCTTCTCCAGGTAACGCCTAGTCATCTCTACCAAGCTAGTTCCTTCTCCAGGTAACGCCTAGTCATCTCTACCAAGCTAGTTCCTTCTCCAGGTAACGCCTAGTCATCTCTACCAAGCTAGTTCCTTCTCCAGGTAACGCCTAGTCATCTCTACCAAGCTAGTTCCTTCTCCAGGTAACGCCTAGTCATCTCTACCAAGCTAGTTCCTTCTCCAGGCAACGCCTAGTCATCTCTACCAAGCTAGTTCCTTCTCCAGGTAACGCCTAGTCATCTCTACCAAGCTAGTTCCTTCTCCAGGCAACGCCTAGTCATCTCTACCAAGCTAGTTCCTTCTCCAGGTAACGCCTAGTCATCTCTACCAAGCTAGTTCCTTCTCCAGGTAACGCCTAGTCATCTCTACCAAGCTAGTTCCTTCTCCAGGCAACGCCTAGTCATCTCTACCAAGCTAGTTCCTTCTCCAGGTAACGCCTAGTCATCTCTACCAAGCTAGTTCCTTCTCCAGGCAACGCCTAGTCATCTCTACCAAGCTAGTTCCTTCTCCAGGTAACGCCTAGTCATCTCTACCAAGCTAGTTCCTTCTCCAGGTAACGCCTAGTCATCTCTACCAAGCTAGTTCCTTCTCCAGGTAACGCCTAGTCATCTCTACCAAGCTAGTTCCTTCTCCAGGTAACGCCTAGTCATCTCTACCAAGCTAGTTCCTTCTCCAGGTAACGCCTAGTCATCTCTACCAAGCTAGTTCCTTCTCAAGGTAACGCCTAGTCATCTCTAACAAGCTAGTTCCTTCTCTAGGTAACGCCTAGTCATCTCTACCAAGCTAGTTCCTTCTCCAGGCAACGCCTAGTCATCTCTACCAAGCTAGTTCCTTCTCCAGGTAACGCCTAGTCATCTCTACCAAGCTAGTTCCTTCTCTAGGTAACGCCTAGTCATCTCTACCAAGCTAGTTCCTTCTCTAGGTAACGCCTAGTCATCTCTACCAAGCTAGTTCCTTCTCCAGGCAACGCCTAGTCATCTCCCTGGCAGCCTTGTTATTTTCCCTCACCTCCATCTACTGCTGTTTCCTCAGCAACAATAGGATAGTGCAGGTTTTTACCTTCTACCTTCTGTCACCGCCTGGCTGACACAGTGTGTGTAAAGCCTGATGTTGCTTCTACACGCGATTGATCAAGTGAAAACTTAAGTTACATTGGAGATTTCTCGCCTACATTTAAAAGGCCTAGTTCTTGTCGGGACAACAGATGGCGCTGTCGTCGTCAATGGAATGGGAGTAAACAAATGTTAGCTTGTCTCTCTAACACCCCTAATAATGTCCTGGAGAAGAAAGCCTCTCATCTTATCAATGTATTCTAGACATTATTAGGCTCAGTGATTCTATTTCGATCGTGATTCAGAGAACCGACAAGTGCAACACTTGGGTATCTTTGCTTTGGAAATGTCTCGCCTCACAGTGGCTTCCTTAGTCCAACACAGAGAAGAATAGTTGAAGATGAGAAGGAGTTTGAGGTAAAAGTCCATCAACCTCAACATGCTGTGTTCTTATGAAGATTGACTAATTGCGTCAACTCAAGGCTAAGTAAGTGATGCTATGTTTATCGTGTTTTGTATATACCTTAAATAACAAAAAAAAAAAGGCACAATACCGTGACTGGAACAATACACAAATAGCCAGCACATAGAAGAGAGAAGCTTACGACGACATTTCGGTCCGACTTGGACCATTTACAAAGTCACACAAACGAAAAGGAGAGAAGGAGAGAGTATATATATAGGCCAGCAGACAGGGACGGGACAAGAGAGGTAGTAGTGGAGGCAATAGTAGTGGAGTCAGTCAAATATTAAGAAAGAAGAACTGCAAGGGAGCTAGGGGCCCTCAGAGGGTAAGAGCAGGAACACAGAGGAGCGAAAAATAATAAAGGACAAATACCCAAGGTAGAAGAAAGAAAACCCAAAGGAGAAAGAGGACAGAGGAAAGAGGAAGAAGGAGAAGAGGAAACAAGAATCAGGTTAAGTCACGGGCGTTCTGAAGTTTGGAGCATTTTACAATGTAATGGGAAAGGAAGGCATCTATAGAGACAAAGCCAGAACTAAGATTCATACAAGGAAAGCTGTGTATAAGGGAGGATTCAACCAGACGGCGGCTGTTTAAGTTGGAAGTTGGGTAGTCAGTTCTAGGAGAAGACCAGTCAACAGGATGACTGTGATCTCTGACATGACAGAAAATAGCACTATCGGTATCGGAAAGCCTAACACTACTTTTGTGCTCCCTAAGTCCGTCAGAAAGAGATCGACCAGTTTCTCCAAAGTACTAAAGAGGACAGGATAAACAAGAAATAGAGTAAACACCAGGAGCATCTATAGAGGGAGGAGAGGTATGAACTTGATTGGTGGAAAGAGTGTTAGTCTCGTATGTGAGGGTTATTTGTGTATTGTATATACTTTAATTCATTTTTATCTATGAAGTGTATTCTGAGTGATAGTGTACTCTTTATGGCTTTATTTACTTAGTAAGCACTGAAAACTGCAACACAGCTAGTTAGGGATATTTTTATTAAGCATTAATTTAATAAGCCATTCACTGTTGTTGCACAGTTCAGGAGATACGCTTATTTTTTCCCTTTGTGAGTTTTACTACAGCAATGCTCAGGCATTTCAGTTAACCTGTGATATATTTTTGTAATGTGTGCTCTTCTCTCAGCTTATTGGTAATTATAAGTGTTTTTATTACTCAGTTTGCTCTAATAACCTGATTATTCAAGTGCAGAAGCTAGTGTTCTGTTTCTTTAGTTAAAAGTTTTTTATTTTATTTTAACGTACAAAAGATAGTTCATATTGCATACTTACAATCGCTATTGTTGTTAATTAACCCTTATATTATTATCTGTATTCTATTGTCTTTTCTGTACAGTACAAATTAGACTTATTTTGCGGACCTTGATGTATGTGTGTACAATCTAATGCACATGAATTACCGCTTCCTCTGTGTACCTGTGTGTGTGTGTGTGTGTGTGTGTGTGTGTGTGTGTGTGTGTGTGTGTGTGTGTGATTGTGTGTGTGTCTGTCTATCTGTGTACTCATATGTTTGTACTCACCTATTTGTAGTTGCAGGGGCCGAGTGTGTCAGTGTGTTATGTGAGTCAGAATATGTGTGTATGTTCGTGTGTGTGTGTGTGTGTGTGTGTGTCAGTGTGTGTGTGTGTGTGTGTGTGTCAGTGTGTGTGTGTGTGTGTGTGTGTGTCAGTGTGTGTGTCAGTGTGTATGTGTATTGACAGTATCTACAGGTATACATGTATTTTTATTTTTTATTTATCTCTCTTGGTAATTTGTGCTAAGATGTAAGTCCTGCTCATTACCATCTATTATCATGCGTGCCACATTACTGCCTCCCATAGATTAAGTCTCTTAATGTAACTTCAGTGAGGTGCGTATCCTAAGTAGCAGCCTGAGTAGAGACCAGTAGAAGTGTTTATTGAATTTGAACCCCCTTGTTTCATATGATGTATGTTTGAATTCTGACATTAAAGTCAGTACTACTTCCTGCACTATTTATAGGCAACCTCAAGCAGAATTTTCTCTTGAATTTTATTCCTTCCTTTAATCACTTGCAAAAGCAACTGCTCAAGAAAAAGCTCTCTCGCTTAACAATTAGTGATAAATTATTACTAATTGTTAAGCGAGAGAGCTTTTTCTTGAGCAGTTGCTTTTACAAGTGATTAAAGGAAGGAATAAAATTCAAGTTATATGTACTCATCGATCTAAGAAGTCTACTGGCAGTGCTGCATCTCCTCTTGCTCCTGGGCTTCTACACTGCAAACTGAATTGTTTGCCATTCTATTGGCGCTTAAGTTAACTTAAGACCCTGAGCTTAAATCTCTGAATATTACTGATTCTATGTCATCACTGAAGGTCCTTGATTCACATAAGGACTCTAACAACATGCTCATTGGAGAAGTCGGATATAGATATTCAAAAATCCGGGTTTTTTTAGTATCTATGTCTGGTTTTAACGCGCAAACAAATTATTCCCATTCCCGTTGGTCAAGTTCTTGCTTTCTGTTGTTTGTATTTATTAGTGCAGCTTGGAAAGTTCTGAGCAGGTCTGGTGTTCGACATTCACTATACACTTTATCAATTCTCCTAGCTGCATATGTTAAATTACGTAGCTGTAGATCATTATAGTACTTATGATGGTATTTGTTGTCATTTATGGTAGAATATTTATGTTCTCCTTTTCTATTCTCTTGATCTGTGAGCACGATCTCAATAGTAGCAACCAAATCGCCATTTTATTTCTGTGTGCCACTGGGCTCGTGGGGGCGGGGAAGATAAGAGACCAGAGGATTAGCTTCTCCCTACGAGCCCCGTGAGAGAGGGAAATGGGGCAAGGTCTGGGGAAAGTTGGTCCCAGAAGATTAGGAGGTACTTGTACCTCATCTCATGGCAGACATAGGTCTTAGACACTTCCAAGACAGGCAGCCATGACCATCTGGATAGGACCCGGGCAGTCATCTCATGGCAGACATAGGTCTTAGACACTTCCAAGACAGGCAACCATGACCATCTGGATAGGACCCGGGCAGGGAGAAAACCGGTGAATCAAGAAGTGGGCTCGTAATTCTTATACGCTCGATCCATATAGATAATGAAGTTATATCTGTGTTCGGAGTTAAGAATGATTTTTCCTTCTTTGTTTAGTACCTTGATTGCTGAAGATATGATCAAGATTGACAGCTGTGAAATTTAGGAAGTGAGCAAATAGAAGATCACCAACTATAACCGAGTTATGCATCGTATATATATTAAATCCAAAACACAGATTTAGTATGCCAGGATGTATATGAGTAGGCTCAATTGTGCCCACAATTCGAACATTATTATGCTCATTTAGAAATTTCACTAGTTTAGTTCCACTGATATTTGTTATAAACCCACTAATATTCTTATGTCTGGCATTAAGGTCTCCATGAATGTGGGAAGTTTCACTATTGATGTGATCTGGTAAAGCATCAAGTCGAAACTGATTAGCTGGGACACCAAGATTGAAGATATTTATGGAAACGTTGCCTCTATATATTTTTACACCATGATATCGTATGCTTAGTCGACTCTCCAGGGCGAGGAGTAAATGCGGGAAGTTCTTAAATAGATCACACAACAGTTTTGGCCTTAAGTTATATACAGCATATCCAGGCAACTTCGTGGGTTGCACTAATATGATGCAAGTTGGGCAACCGCTTCCTGGTGGATGCAATGTTCCCTGAAAAAAAAACTGTAATCTATCCATTGCAGTAATTTATTCCAATTTCTCGCTCATAAGATGGTAAGATTATTATGCTTGGGCAACAGTGGAACAACACTTCAGAGCAAATAATAGATTGTACTTTCTTATTTTCATAACCATTTTCTCTAGTCAGTTTCCCGCATTTTGCCAGGACATTCCCAGGCAACGTTTACAACTAAAAATTATTGGCTTCTCTTTCACAAAGCGTTTGAAAATCAGTAGAGATTGTTTCATTTGTAAGATCACCTCTGTGATCGAAGGCACCATTCTGACTACCTAGCTATCAAATTTATCAGCATCTCTTGAAGATAGTCAATATTTTTTTACAAAATTTTATGTCTTGAAAGCTGTCAGGTTAATCCAATTCTTTTCCAGAGAAAGGTACTCGTGAGTTTGTCCTTTCTTCAGCTCCTACTGCATTAACATGTACCAAGGTTACATTGGTGTTTTTGTCGGTGCCTCTGGAATAAATGACTCGCCATTTATAGTAGGTAATTCCTGTACAATTACCTAATCTTCAGCTTCTGATGGGGGTGACAAGTGTGTTCGGAAAAGTGACAGGCTCGTCATCATATTCAAGTGTGGTCACAGGTATGATTGGTGGTAGATCAATGGCTTCATGTGTGCTAGCAGGGGTGGCTAGGTCCTCCACAACTTGTGTAACAGAAGGCAGTCTGGTGTAATAAATGGTTATATCTATGACTATAATTTTTAAAGGAGTGGACCGGTAAGCCAGCGGAAGGCCTCGATGAGATGACCAAAAACTCCTAAGGTGAGTCATTATCTGAGTAAGACCCACGTCAGGAAACACTTGTCCTGTTTTTTGACGAACCTTACCTAACCTAGCAGGTGTCCTAGGACGGGCTCTCCCATACTTAGCATCAATGCTGAACAACGAGGGAGACGATAGTAGATTCAATGTTACTGCACCACTAGTTAGAGAGGAGTCTACGGAGTTAATTAATGGAACTGCAACATAAGGCGAGCAAAGTTAAATGGCATTTACTTGTGTCAATTTAACATGGTGATATTTCATTTAAAAAAAAAGTGTAAAAATAAAAACAAGCGTTAATAATTGTTAAAAAGATTAAAATTTCCACTTCTGTGTTTGATGGCTGTAGAAATAAAAATCAAGAGATTTTACCATCGAAAATTTTACTCCCCCTGAGTGCAGTAATTTTTACTTATTTTTGGTTATTTGAGAAACGGAAAAAATGTGAAAATAAATGTAGGACAAGACTGTTTCCATGCATATTTGCAGTGTATGTTATAGGTCATACGTCAGTTAGAAATGAAAGGAAGGGCAAATCCGCGAATATAGCATTATTTTTGTTTCTACTGCTCAGTTTTTTCTTAATATTTTACGAATAACATGTTTTAAGTAGAAATGCTTAGAGACTAAGTTATGAAACGGGAAGTTCTTTATTTATATTGGTAACAATTTATTCCTATTTACTTTTTATTTTTTCAGGTGCCACTGAAATCTTTAAGTGATTAGTGAAATTTTATTCTTTTAAGATGGCATATAGAAGTACAGTAATTGTTTCTAGTTGCGGAGAAACTGTGACTGGCAAAGATAGAATCAACAACTTAAGACGTGTGATTGAAATTTGAAATTAATGAAATTGTGATTATAAGGAATATGGATTCCATTCAACTGCATACAATTTGCAGACATGAATATTTTAGAAACGAAATGATTGCCAGGGATTCAAGAAAATAAAAAAACATACAACAAAATGTTCTTGAAGGCCAAAAGAACGATTTGATTTCAAGAACTTTTAGTTTATGTTGAAAAATGTAACATTACAACAGGATATAGTTAACTTGTGTATAAAAGTAATGTGTGAAGATCGTACACTGACTATGAGAAACAAAACACTGGAAGATACTACACAACGAAATATGTGGGGTGAGAGAGTGGCGAGTTGAGTAAACAGTGTTATGTCTTGTTAGAGAAGAAGCTTGTAATCATGGCAGACGTCACTCTAAATTTGTATGTGACCGGCTGTTTGCATTAAGACAAGGACGATCAGAGGATCAGCACATTGCTTCAGCACTCGAAAGGCTTTGATCATTCGCTGATGATTCTGAGGAAGGCTGGTTCTCTCTAGCTGATGAGGAATCAATGACCATTTAACAGATGATTCATGAATTACAGAAAATGATAGAAGCAAAACTACTCAACACATGTTAAGATGAAAAGGAGATGGATAGTTGTTTGTTTGCATAATGAAAATAAGAGAGATGAGTGGTTAAAAGTCATTCAGGCTGTAGCATCTGCTGCTTGAGTGGCTATTAGAAGAGCATATCGTAACACTACAGATGCTGATAAATTTACTCCTAAGAATCTTTGTGTTTTTCTAGGTATAGTTATTTAAAGAAAACGTGAGTGTCTGGAAAATAAAAAAGTAAAGAAACAGTCTAGACAATATAATATTCCATGGCTGATAGAACAAAACTTAGATAATTTCAATCTTCCATATTGATTGATCTTTCGGTACACATATTTCGCGAAGTTGCACGTAAAACAGTTGTAAATGCAGTATAAGATTTAGGATTCCCATCAATTAATAATATTAGTGCACTTGTTGAGACACCTGGAGTAAATCCTTTGAAACCCGATTGGAAAAAGATTCTTTCACGTAATATGCTCTTATCAATGCACATTTTAAATTAACATCTTTAATAACTCAAAAAGAATCACATTGAAAAGGTGAAGAAATATATTATGTAGCAAAGAATGTGATAAATCAGGAAATATCCAAATAACAAACTGTTCCATCTACAAATTAGATAACGAATATTGGAAAAATGAAAGTAGAAAGTTTCCGAATATAGCAAAATATTTTAAATACTCTGAAACTACAAAATGTAAACACAGAGGAAGTTTATGGTTATAACAGAAGGAAGTTTAGAAACTTTGAAAACTTCCCATCTTTCCCATCCTGGCAAAGTAATATGATGAAAAACTAATCTTTCATTTCATAGTTGATATGCCTTCTCTTCTTACGACTATTAATATTAAAATTGTTTTTAAAAACATTGATAAAGTAAAAAAAAACTTTTGATAAAGAATTCCCCCCAAATTTTTGACGGATGTGTCTATGAGATTCCTTGTAAAATTTGTGATAAAATTTATTACGGTCAAACTGGTAAAAGTCTCGAACTAAGATTAAAACAACAAAAATATAGCATTAGAACTGGACAAGATTTTAATGATCTAGTTATTCACTTGAGAGATTTTAACCATCCAATTGATTTTCAAAAAGTTGGGAAAGTTGTATCAAGCAAGTTCAAGGTCGACAGGAATGTAATTAAATCTTGTTTCATAAAAAGCAGTTTTGAAAATAAAATGAATATTTCTCTTGGTTTCAATAAATTGGACTCATTTATAATTAATAAAATTTGGGAGGAATTTAATGATACATTAGAAAAATAAAAAAATCTTAATGCTATGGTACAGTCTTAGGTGGCTGTCATAAAATAAGGTGTTGTCACGCGTGTGTGAGGTGTAGCTTTGTTGTGGTGACGTGAGGGTGACGTGTAGTCTTGACCCTTTAATGCCTTCCTCTGACGTTTTGTTGTTTATAGTTTCTTGATAATGTGAAAAGTCACGAAAGCTCTTGGAATTTCGCTTTTATTTCACAGTGATTGTTTTGCATAATGTGATAACGCCTGTTTACTGTCATCTTATTGTTATTGTTATTGATATATATATATATATATATATATATATATATATATATATATATATATATATATATATATATATATATATATATATATATATATATATATATATATCAATAACAACACTGCGCTAGCCAAGGATTCGAACCCATGTTGTACTGGCCTGTCTCCTGGTAAGCGAGAACCACATGACGGTTTAAACCACAGGACCACCCAACCCTATAAGAATGACGCAGCCAGCAGAGCTAGCTGTTGTGCCGGCATCCGAGGGCATACGGAGGTGTGGGAGCTTCTAAGCTAATTTCATTCTCATCCCTGTTTGGTGTACTAGCCTCTCGAGCAGCATTTATATATTATTGTAACCAGGGACGAGTAGTATTGATCAATAACAACACTGCGATAGCCAAGGATTCGAACCCATGTTGTACAAATATTATGCAGGAAATTCGAAGTGTGGAAGTTAGGAGAAGGTGTGGAGTTAGTAAAAGTATTAGTCAGAGCGTTGAAGAAGGGTTGTTGAGGTGGTTTGGTCATTTAGAGAGAACGGATCAAAGTAGAGCGTATAAATCTGTTGGGGAAGGAAGGCGGGGTAGGGGTCGTCCTCGAAAAGGTTGGTGGGAAGGGATAAAGGAAGTTTTGTGGGCGAGGGGCTTGGACTTCCATCAAGCGTAAGTGAGCTTGTTAGATAGGAGTGAATGGAGGCGTATGGTTTTTGGGACATGACGAGCTGCTGCAGTGTGAGCAGGGTAATATTTAGTGAAGTAATTCAGGAAAACCGGTTATTTTTATATACCCGGACTTGATTCCTCGAAATGGGAAGTACAATGCCTGCACTTTAAAGGAGTGGTTTGGGATATTGGCAGTTTGGAGGGATATGTTGTGTATCTTTATATATGCTTTTAAACTGTTGTATCTGGGCGCCTCTGCAAAAACAGTGATTATGAATGAGGGAGGTGAAAGTGTTGAATGATGAAGAAAGTATTTTCTTTTTGTGTCACCCTGCCTGGGTGGGAGACTGCCGACTTGTTGTATATATATATATATATATATATATATATATATATATATATATATATATATATATATATGCATGCAATAAGATCACAGTAAAAAGGTGATTTTAAAATATGCAAAACAACCACTGTGAAAGTGTAGTGAAATTCCAACCACTTTCGTGACTACTCACATTGTCAAGGAACTATGTTCCTTGACAATGTGAGTAGTCACAAAAGCTCTTGGAATTTCACTACTCTTTCACAGTGGTTGTTTTGCATATATATATATATATATATATATATATATATATATATATATATATATATATATATATATATATATATATATATATATGCAATAAGATCACAGTAAACAGTTGATTTCAGAATATGCAAAACAATCACTCTGAAAGAATAGAGAAATTCCAAGCGCTTTCGTGACTACTCACATTATCAAGGAACTATGAAAGTAAAGCATCCAAGGAAGCTATATAAGGGGTCTGGTCGGCACCTCACTATCAGATCCCACAACGGTTTAAACACGTGACGCGCGGCGAGCCAACTTGGAAAGGTCCTTGGCAAAACTCACCCCACAAACTATTCTACCCAAGAAATAAGAAATTTTAAAGATTATTTGTCCAGTGTATTATTAAATTGTTCCCAAATTCTATTAATTATAAATGGATCTAATTTATATAAAACAAAGGAAATATTCATATTATTGTATATTCCTGTCGACCATGGACTTGCTTGATACTACTTTCTCAACTTTTTGAAAATCAATTGGATGGTTAAAATCTCTTACATGAATAAATAGAGCATTGGAATCTTGTCCAGTTCTAATGCTATATTTATGTTGTTTTAATCTTAGTTCGAGATTTTTACCAGTTTGACCGTAATAAACTTTATCGCAAATTTTACAAGGAATCTTATAGACACATCCATCAGCATTTTGGGGGGAATTCTTAATCAAAAGTTTTTTTACTGTATCTAGATTTTTGAATACAACTTTAATATTAAAAGTCTTAAGAAGAGAAGGCATATCAACCAAGTTTTCATGGTAAGGGAGAACCAACATATTTTTAGTTGAATAAGGCTGGTTGTCCCTTTTTGGATTGTAAAAAGTATTTCTAGAAACTTTAAAAGATTTATCAATTACATTTCTTAGGTATTTTAAATCATTACCTATTTCATAAATTTTGGATATTTCCTCATCTATGAACTCAGGACTACAAATTCGTAAAGCTCTCAAAAACATTGATGAGAAAACAGACAGTTTGACTCTATCTTGATGCGAGGAATAATAGTGGACATAGGAACAGTTATTTGTAGGTTTTCTGTAAATTTTAAATTTGAATTCATTATTACCCTTAATAATTAAAACATCTAGAAAAGGCAATGAGTTATTTTCTTCAAACTCAACAGTAAAGTTTATTGAATGGGCTAAGCTATTTAATTTTCCAAGGAAATGGTGTATATCTACATTTTTGGGCATAAGACACAAAATATCATCAACATATCTGAACCATTTATCTCTATTAGGGAGGATTGTGTTAAGTAACCTTGTTTCAAAAAATTCCATGTATAGGTTACTAAGAACAGGTGAAAGAGGATTTCCCATTGCCATACCAAACTTCTGAGTGTAAAATTTATCATTAAATACAAATTTTGCATCAACAATGCAAAGTTTAATAAGTTTAATGATAGTAGGAACTGGCAATGGTAAATCATAGTTAACGAGTTCTTCAGATAAGAAACTTAATAAATCATCAACAGGAACTTTCGTAAACAAGGAAGTAACATCAAAACTAACCATGTTAAAATCATTTAGGTCAGTCAAGGAGCTTAATTTATCAACCAAGTCTATGTTGTTTTTAACATTAAAGTTAGAAATTTTGCCAACAATAGGGCTCAAAATATCAACAAGCCATTTGGATAATTTATATGAAACTGATCCTATGGAGCTAATAATTGGTCTGACTGGATTCCCTGGTTTGTGTGTTTTTTATTAGTCCATACATGTAAGGTAAAGATGGATTAGTGGAAGTAAATTGTTTGACTAATTCATCTTTGCCTTTCAGTAGAAGTTTTATTGTTTTATTGAAATTGCTGTTAACGGTTTCTAGGGGATTTTTCCTAAGTTTAGAATAGGTTTCAGTATCATCTAAGAGATTATTCATTTTTTCTTGGTAATCATTTTCATTCATAATTACTATTGCATTTATTTTGTCTGCTTTAGTAAGGCGCAAATTTTTATTGTTATTAAGTGTATCATAAGACTTAAAGAATCTTTGAGGGCAATTGGGAATGTTTGGTTTTAACATAGAGCTATATACCATTCCTTTACTAATATTAATTTCATCAGAGGATAAATCAGAAAATTTTTCAAAGTTACAAAAGGCTTTTGCAATTTCAACATTATTAAGTTTTTTTGAAGTTGCAAAACTTAAGCCAAAACCTAGAGCAGCAGTTGTATGTTTGTCTAAAATTTCATCTGATAAGTTAATTACAAAATTGTTATTAGCATGCTTTGTCCAATCACTATTTTCAATTAAAATGTCTAATTTTCTTTGTAGTTTGCTCTTGAGTTCATTACAAATTCTTCTGAGTTTATTATAGCAATGATCCAACATACTGTGTTTCCATTCTGATGGAATGGCCTGATTAAAAGAGTATTTTTTGTTTCTCAATATTTTGAATGCTTCCTTCTCCTGTATTTTAGTTATTTCAATATGTTTCTGAAGAATAATTCTCATAAAATCATCAAAAGGACGTTTTAATTATTAAGGGTAATAATGAATTCAAATTTAAAATTTACAGAAAACCTACTAATAACTGTTCCTATGTCCACTATTATTCCTCGCATCAAGATAGAGTCAAACTGTCTGTTTTCTCATCAATGTTTCTGAGAGCTTTACGAATTTGTAGTCCTGAGTTCATAGATGAGGAAATATCGAAAATTTATGAAATAGGTAATGATTTAAAATACCCAAGAAATGTAATTGATAAATCTTTTAAAGTTGCCAGAAATACTTTTTACAATCCAAAAAGGGACAACCAGGCTTATTCAAATAAAAATATGTTGGTTCTCCCTTACCATGAAAACTTGGTTGATATGCCTTCTCTTCTTAAGACTTTTAATATTAAAGTTGTATTCAAAAATCTCGATACAGTAAAAAAACTTTTGATAAAGAATTCCCCCCAAAATGCTGATGGATGTGTCTATAAGATTCCTTGTAAAATTTGCGATAAAGTTTATTACGGTCAAACTGGTAAAAATCTCGAACTAAGATTAAAACAACATAAATATAGCATTAGAACTGGACAAGATTCCAATGCTCTATTTATTCATGTAAGAGATTTTAACCATCCAATTGATTTTCAAAAAGTTGAGAAAGTAGTATCAAGCAAGTCCATGGTCGACAGGAATATAATTGAATCTTGTTTCATAAAAAGCAGTTTTGACAATAATATGAATATTTCCTTTGGTTTATATAAATTAGATCCATTTATAATTAATAGAATTTGGGAACAATTTAATAATACACTGGAAAAATAATCTTTAAAATTTCTTATTTCTTGGGTAGAATAGTTTGTGGGGTGAGTTTTGCCAAGGACCTTTCCAAGTTGGCTCGCCGCGCGTCACGTGTTTAAACCGTTGTGGGATCTGATAGTGAGGTGCCGACCAGACCCCTTATATAGCTTCCTTGGATGCTTTACTTTCATAGTTCCTTGATAATGTGAGTAGTCACGAAAGCGCTTGGAATTTCTCTATTCTTTCAGAGTGGTTGTTTTGCATATATATATATATATATATATATATATATATATATATATATATATATATATATATATATATATATATATATATATATATATATATATATATATGTCGTGCAGAATATGTAAAACTGGTCAATTAGCAAGAACTCATTTAAAATTAAGCCCTTTCTGAAATTTTCTCTTGTACGTTTAAAGATACATTTTTTCATTAATGTTAATGTATAAATTTTTAATTTTTCACCAAAAGAATCTTAGAAAACTTACCTAACCTTATTATAACAAGAACAATTTATTTTAGCCTAACCCAACTAAATATATTTTAAATACGTTTACAATAATTTAGTACTAAACAAACACAATCAAATATATTTTTTTCGTTAGGTTCAGAATGATTTTGGCGAAATTATTGCATACACAAGTTTTCACTTGTCCTATATGGCAAGATGAGCCATGCTATTTAAGCCAAGATCGCAAGTTCTGCCTATTAGGCATGAAATATATATATATATATATATATATATATATATATATATATATATATATATATATATATATATATATATATATATATATATATATATATGTGCAAAACAACCACTCTGAAAGAATAGAGAAATTCCAAGCGCTTTCGTGATTACTCACATTGTCAAGGAAATATGAAATTAAAGCATCCAAGGAAGGTATATAAGGGGTCTGGCCAACACCTCACTATCAGATCTCACAACGGTTAAACACCTGAAGCGCGCCGGCCTTTCTGGACAGGTCCTTTGCACAACTCACCAACAAACTATTCTACACAAGAAAATTTTTAAAATTATTATTTGTCCAGTGTATTATTAAATTCTTCCCAAATTCTATTAATTATAAATGGATCTAATTGATATAAACCAAAGGAAATATTCATATTATTGTCAAAACTGCTTTTTATGAAACAAGATTCAGTTTTGACAATAATATGAATATTTCCTTTGGTTTATAAAAATATATTTAGTTGGGTTAGGCTAAAATAAATTGCTCTAGTTAAAACAAGGTTAGGTAAGTTTTCTAAGTTTCTTTTGGTCAAAATTAAAAAAAATTATATTAATATTAATGAAAAAAATATATCTTTAAACGTATAAGAGAAAAATTTGGAAAGGACTTAATTTTAAATGAGTTCTTGCTAATTGTCCAGTTTTACATATTCGGCACGACATATATATAGTGAATACTTTTCAGGAAGACAGCAGCGCATCATGGTACGTGGCAAGGTGTCAGAGTGGGCACCTGTGACGAGTGGGGTCCCACAGGGGTCAGTCCTAGGACCAGTGCTGTTTCTGATATTTATGAACATGACATTATATATATATATATATATATATATATATATATATATATATATATATATATATATATATATATATATATATATAATGGGGTCCACCTCTGGTGTAAATTGTGGGGCCCATAGCCTGTGAATAACCGGGGGCAGGAAACCGTGTTGTTTTAGCCCGCCTCATGGTGAGCAAAAAAATCACGACGTTCTAACCCACTTGACCATACAATCCTACAAAAATCACGCACCCAGCAGAGTTAGGTGTTTTACCATGATTTGAGGACATATGATATTGTGGGTGCCTCAGCAAATTTCATTCTATTCCCCATTTGATGTACTAGCCTCTCGAGCAGTATATATAATATTGTAACCACGAGCAAGTAGTATTTAATAAAATATAACATTGCGACTTGCCAGGGGATCGAAACCGTGCTGTTTTATTCCGCCTCATGGAGAGCGAAAATTCACGACGCTCTAACCCACTGGACCATAAAATCTTTCAAGACTGCCCACGTTAGTTGCAGTCGCTCTTGGTTACAATACTATATATACTACTCGTGGAGGCTAGTACACCAAACGGAGTAGAATAAACTTAGCTCTGAGACACCCACACCATCGAATTTTTACTCACCATTAGGCAGGCTAAAACAACACAGGCTCGATCCCCGCGCTAGTTGCAGAGTTGTTATTGATTAATTAAATACCACACGTTCGTGATTACAATACTTATATATATATATATATATATATATATATATATATATATATATATATATATATATATATATATATATATATATATATATATATATATACATGTGTGTGTGTGTGTGTCGTGCCGAATTGGTAAAACTTGTGATTTGCAGAGGCACTCAAATTCGACAGTTTTATATATCCCTCCAAACAGCATCGTACTTCCCATTTTCTTGACTCAAATCCGGCTTACCAGTTTCCCTGAATCCCTTCACAAAATATTGCCCTGCTCACACTCCAACAGCTCGTCAAGCCCCAGAAACATTCGCCACCATTCACTCACATCAAACACGCTCACGCATGTTTGCTGGAAGTCCAAGTCTCTCGCCACAAAAGCTCTTTTACCCCTTCCCTAAAACCTTTCCCGGGACGATCCCTACCGCGCCATCCTTCCCTTACAGATCTATACACTCATCAAGTCATACTTTGTTCCACCATTCACTTTAAATGACCAAGAAACCTTACCATCCCCTCTTCAGCCCGCTCACTAATTTCCAAACTTCGAATTCTCTACATAATATTTACACCACACATTGCCCTTAAACACGACATCTCTACTGCATCTACCCTCCTCCTCGCTGCAGAATTTACAATCCGTGCTTCATACCCATATAAGAAGAGTGTTGCTACCATTATACTCTCTTACATTCCTTTCTTTGCCTCCATAGATAACTTTGCTTTGTCTCCACAGATTCCTCAGAGCACCACTAACCTTTTCTCCTTCATCAATTCATCCTTCATAAATCTATCTGCTGACAAGTGAACTCCCAAATATTTAAAAACATTCGCTTCTTCCATTTTCAATCCCTCCAATGTGATATCCATTTTTGCCTTATCTAAATCGTTTGATATCTTTATGACCCTAATCTTATCTATGTTCACTGTCAATTTTCTACGTTTAGATAAATTTTCTAAGGTTCTTTTCGTACAAAATTATTAACTTTTACATTAACATAAATGAAAAAATATACTCCGAGGTCAGTTAGTACGCTGAGGTCCATGGTCACGTGTAGTCATACCTCTCCTGAGCTGTCTGGGTATAAGTGTTACCATGGCTTGTTATAGTGTTTTAGAATCTCAGCTTAAAGTGTTGAAGAAGGAGGTTCTACTTCTTCAGGAGGAAAATAGGAGGCTGATACTTTACCTAGGTGTGTTTTGGAGTGAGTGTGAGATAGTTGGTACTGGTAAGGAGGAAATGCTTACCACCAGTGAGAGTGGCAGCCGCTTTAAGGGGCAAGTGGTTCACAGTTCAGGAAGAAGGAAGATAAGGATGGTTAATATAGAAGATGTGAAGGTAGGAAATCGATTCTCTGTTCTACAAGACGAGTGTACGCCAGTGGTTAGTGAGGTTAAAGGTACCTCTGACTTCCCTGCTAATCAAGGTAAGAATATTCTGTTTGTGGGAGACTCTCAGGTAAGATATGTGGACCGTGCTTTTTGTAACAGAGATGGAAAAGTCAGACAGAGAGTGCTCCTCCCAGGAGCTGGTGTTGGTGACATAGTCAGCAGGTTGGATAATATTATGTCAGTAAATGGGAACACGCCCATTATCTGTCTTAGTGCTGGGGGAAATGACATTGGGAAGGGCAGGTGACAGGAGCTACTGTATAAGTACAGGTCAGCCATAGAAGTAGTTAGGTCTAAGGGAGGGATCCCAATCAAATGAATCTTCTTGCCTAGAAGGGGAGTGGTCAATGAATGGATGTCTAGGACAATTGGTATAAATTGCTGGCTAGACAGGTGCTGCAAGGAACTTGCAGCCCCATTCATTGATAACTGGGACAAATTCTATGGCAAGCATGATATGTATGCAAGGGATGGGGTTCATCTCTCTGGGGTTTGAGTGGTTGCATTAGCCAATTCGATTGAGGGGGTCATTGATGACTTATCTAGGACTTTAAACTGATAGATTATAGAGGTATTGGTGTTTGTGGGAAACAATCAGGCTGCAGTATTATTGTTGGGAACAGCAGATATTACCAGGATACCTCAGGGATATGTTTAAAAGACAATATTCAAAATAAAGTTCCTCATAAAGACAAAGCAACTGATCAACAAAGAGAGATAGCAGAGGGCAACGAGTGACTAGCTCCCTTAAGGTTTACTATACAAATAGTAGGAGTCTAAGGAATAAGGAACACGAGCTAAGATTACTCGCAAGTGCAGGTAATATAGATATTATTGCTATAACTGAGACCTGGTTCAACTTGAAGGATAGAGAAATGCCTTCTGAATGCAGCATAAAGGGTTATAAACTATTCCACACTGATAGTGTCAACAGGAAGGGTGGTGGAGTGGCGATGTGTGCAAGAGACAATTTAAATTGTTGTGTTAGACATAATATAAGAAGACAAACATCGGACACAGAATCTGTTTGGCCATAGTTTCTCGAGGGGTATGAAAAATTAGTTTTGGGTGTGATATATAGACTCTCCCGCTCTCCTGCTATAGGACGAAATTCATAAGGCGTCTAGATATGAAAATGTTGTATTAATGGAAGATTTTAACTTTAGACAAAGTGATTGGAACAATTGGACAGGAAATCTTGAGTCTAGTGACTTTCTTGATACAGTTCATGATTGCTTTCTAAAACAGTTTCTGACAGAACAAACTAGAGGAAGCAATCTGCTTGACTTTGTTCTTGCCAACAAAGATTCGCTAATTAATAATATTGAGGTTAATGATGAGCTTGGGAAAAGTGATCACAAATCACTTAGTTTCAATATATTATGGAATTACCCAGTAAACTGCAATCAAGTCTCTGTCCCAGACTGTCGATTGGCTGATTTCATGGGAATGAAAAATTTCCTGGTGGGTTGAATTGGGATGTCCTGACTATGGGTCAGGTAGCTGGTGTTAGTTGCCAATATGACGTTTTTCAGAGCATAGTTTTAGCTCCTCAGTCAACTTTTGTTCCTAATAGAGAATTAGATCTAACAAAAATGATCCAAAATGGATGAACAATAGATTAAAACATCTCATAGGCCAAAAGATAGGTATATATAGGCGTATAAAGATGGGGAAAGGGCAATTAAAAAATAAATATATTCCATTAAAGAGAGAAATAAAAAAGGAATAAGGAAAACAAAAAGGGATTATGAGGCTAAGGTCGCAAGGGATTCGAAGACTTACCCAAAAGGTTTTTTTTTCAGGTATACAGAAGTAAGTTTACAGACAAGATTGGCCCACTTAAGAGTAGCTCAGGTCAGATCACTGACAGTGATAGGAATATGCGTGAAATTTTCAATTCTTACTTCCTCTCAGGTTTTTCTCAGGAAAATACTAGCGAATTTCCAGAAATAATAAATTATATAGAACAGGACGATAATAAACTATGCACGATTGCAGTAACTAGTGACATGGTCCTCAGACAAATAGAGAAATTAAAACCTAACAATTCCCGAGGCCCTGATGAATCTTTTGCAAGAGTTTTAAAGGAATGTAGAGAGGAACTTTGCAAACCTTTGGCTAATCTTTTTAGCATATCATTACAAACTGGCATAGTGCCTGATAAGTGGAAAATGGCAAATGTAATACCTATTTACAAGGCAGGTGACAGGTCCTTAGCTTCGAACTATGGACCAATAAGCCTTTCCTCCATAGTGGGAAAATTTATGGAATCAATAATTGCCGAAGCAATTCGTATCCATCTTGATAGGCATAAACTGATAAGTGACTCTGTTTTACGAATTTACTAACTTTTTTTGCTAAGGTGTTTGAGGAGGTAGGTCATGGTAATGAATATGATATTGTGTATATGGACATCAGTAAGGCTTTCAATAGAGTTCCACATCAGAGGCTATTGAGGAAACTTAAGGCGCAGGGAATAGGAGGAGAATTTTTTTTTCCTGGGTAGAGGCATGGCTGACAAATAGGCAACAAAGAGTTTGCAAAAATGGGAGAAATCAGAAAGGGGGCACGTCACAAGTGATGTTCCAAAGGGGTCAGTGTTGGGCCCCTTGTTTTTCACAACTTACATAAACAACGTAGATGAGGGAATAAATAGCGACATAAACAAATTTGCTGATGACACCAAAATAGGCGGTCCAATTCATTCTATTATGGACATTAGTGCACTCCAGGATGATTTGAATTGACTGATGCAATGGTCGGAGAAGTGGCAGATGCAGTTTAATACAGACAAATGCAAAGTGCTAAATGTTGGACAGGACAGTAACCATGCCACTTATAAACTGAATAGTGTAGTTCTTAATACTACTGATTGCGAGAAGGATTTAGGAGTTCTGGTTAACAGTAATCTGAAACCAAGACAACAGTGCATAAGTGTTTGCATTAAAGTTAACAGAATCCTTGGCTTCATATTAAGAAGTATAAATAATAGAAGTCCTCAGGTTGTTCTTCAACTCTATATATCCTTGGTTAGGCCTCATTTAGATTATGCTGCTCAGTTCCGGTCACCATATTACAGAATGGATATAAACGCACTAGAAAACGTACAGAGGAGGATGACAAAGATGATCCCATGTATCAGAAATCTTCCCTATGAGGATAGACTGAGGGCCCTGAATCTGCACTCTCTAGAAAGGCGTGGAATTAAGGGGAATATGACAGAGGTGTATAAATGGAAAACAGGAATAAATAAAAGGAATGTAAATAGCGTGCTGAAAATATCCAGCCAATACAGGACTCGCAGCAATGACTTCAAGTTGGAAGAATTCAGATTCAGGAAGGATATAGGAAAGCACTGGTTTGGAAATATAGTTGTGGATGAGTGGAACAAACTCCCGAGTACCGTCATAGAAGCGAAGACGTTATGTAGTTTTAAAAATAGGTTGGATAAATACATAAGTGGGTGTGAGTTGGATCTGACTAGCTTGGGCTACCAGGTCTTGTGCCGTGCTCCTCCCTTAAGTGGAAGTGACTTGACTAGGTGGTCATTGTTCTAGGCCGGGGGGTGGCATGGACCTGCTTCGCATGGGTCAATAGGCCTGTAGCAGTGTTCCTTCATTCTTATGTTCTTCTTATGTTCTTATATCTTTAAACGTATAAGAGAAAAGTATAGAAAGAACTTAATTTTATATGAGTTCTTTCTAATTGACCAATTTTTCCCATTCTGCCCGACAATATATATATATATATATATATATATATATATATATATATATATATATATATATATATATATATATATATATATATATATATATATATATGTATATATATATATATATATATATATATATATATATATATATATATATATATATATATATATATATATATATATATATATATATATGTGTGTGTGTGTGTGTGTGTGTGTGTGTGTGTGTGTGTGTGTGTGTGTGTGTGTGCAAAACGACCACTGTGAAAGAATAGAGAAATTCCAAGCACTTTCGTGACTACTCACATTGTCAAGCTCATTGTTCCTTGACAATGTGAGTAGTCACGAATGCGCTTGGAATTTCTCTACGCTTTCACAGTGGTTATTTAACATATTCTGAAATCACATGTTTACTGTGATCTTATTGCACACACACACACATATATATACATACATATATATATATATATATATATATATATATATATATATATATATATATATATATATATATATATATATATATATATATATATATATATATATATATGTTGAGTGAATGCGTGGGGAGTTTTGAATCAAATGTGAGAGTAATGGTGGTTGGGGATTTCAATGCTAAAGCGGGTAAAAATGTTATGGAGGGAGTAGTAGGTAAATATGGGGTGCCAGGGGTAAATGTAAATGGGGAGCCTTTAATTGAGCTATTTGTAGAAAGAAATTTGGTAATAAGTAATACATATTTTATGAAAAAGAGGATAAATAAATATACAAGGTACGATGTAGCACGTAATGAAAGTAGTTTGTTAGATTATGTATTGGTGGATAAAAGGTTGATGGGTAGGCTCCAGGATGTACATGTTTATAGAGGGGCAACTGATATATCGGATCATTATTTAGTTGTAGGTACAGTTAGAGTAAGAGGTAGATGGGAAAAGAGGAAGGTGGCAACAAAAAGTAAGAGGGAGGTGAAAGTGTATAAACTAAGGGAGGAGGAAGTTCGGGAGAGATATAAGCAACTATTGGCAGAAAGGTGGGCTAGTGCAAAGATGAGTAGTGGGGGGGGGGGGGGGGGGTTGGAATAAGTTTTAAAAATGCAGTATTAGAATGTGGGACAGAAGTTTGTGGTTATAGGAGGGTGGGGGCAGGAGGAAAGAGGAGTTATTGGTGGAATGATGAAGTAAAGGGTGTGATAAAAGACAAAAAGGTAGCTTATGAGAGGTTTTTACAAAGCAGAAGTGTTATAAGAAGAGCAGAGTATATGGAGAGTAAAAGAAAGGTGAAGAGAGTGGTGAGAGAGTGCAAAAGGAGAGCAGATGATAGAGTGGGAGAGGCACTGTCAAGAAAGTTTAATGAAAATAAGAAAAATAATTGGAGTTAAACAAGTTAAGAAAGCCTAGGGAAAGTATGGATTTGTCAGTTAAAAACAGAGTAGGGGAGTTAGTGGATGGGGAGAGGGAGGTATTAGGTAGATGGCGAGAATATTTTGAGGAACTTTTAAATGTTGAGGAAGAAAGGGAGGCGGTAATTTCATGCACTGGCCAGGGAGGTATACCATCTTTTAGGAGTGAAGAAGAGCAGAATGTAAGTGTGGTGGAGGTACGTGAGGCATTACGTAGAATGAAAGGGGGTAAAGCAGCTGGAACTGATGGGATCATGACAGAAATGTTAAAAGCAGGGGGGGATATAGTGTTGGAGAGGTTGGTACTTTTGTTTAATAAATGTATGAAAGAGGGGAAGGAACCTAGGGATTGGCAGAGAGCGTGTATAGTCCCTTTATATAAAGGGAAAGTGGACAATAGAGATTGTAAAAAATTATAGAGGAATAAGTTTACTGAGTATACCAGGAAAAGTATACGGTAGGGTTATAATTGAAAGAATTAGAGGTAAGACAGAATGTAGGATTGCGGATGAGCAGGGAGGCTTCTGAGTGGGTAGGGGATGTGTAGATCAAGTGTTTACATTGAAGCATATATGTGAACAGTATTTAGATTAAGGTAGGGAAGTTTTTATTGCATTTATGGATTTAGAAAAGGCATATGATAGAGTGGATAGAGGAGCAATGTGGCAGATGTTGCAAGTATATGGAATAGGTGGTAAGTTACTAAATGCTGTTAAGAGTTTTTATGAGGATAGTGAGGCTCAGGTTAGGGTGTGTAGAAGAGAGGGAAAATACTTCCCGGTAAAAGTAGGTCTTAGACAGGGATGTGTAATGTCACCATGGTTGTTTAATATATTTATAGATGGGGTTGTAAAAGAAGTAAATGCTAGGGTGTTCGGGAGAGGGGTGGGATTAAATTATGGGGAATCAAATTCAAAATGGGAATTGACACAGTTACTTTTTGCTGATGATACTGTGCTTATGGGAGATTCTAAAGAAAAATTGCAAAGGTTAGTGGATGAGTTTGAGAATGTGTGTAAAGGTAGAAAGTTGAAAGTGAACATAGAAAAGAGTAAGGTGATGAGGGTATCAAATGATTTAGATAAAGAAAAATTGGATATCAAATTGGGGAGGAGTATGGAAGAAGTGAATGTTTTCAGATACTTGGGAGTTGACGTGTCGGCGGATGGATTTATGAAGGATGAGGTTAATCATAGAATTGATGAGGGAAAAAAGGTGAGTGGTGCGTTGAGGTATATGTGGAGTCAAAAAACGTTATCTATGGAGGCAAAGAAGGGAATGTATGAAAGTATAGTAGTACCAACACTCTTATATGGATGTGAAGCTTGGGTGGTAAATGCAGCAGCGAGGAGACGGTTGGAGGCAGTGGAGATGTCCTGTCTAAGGGCAATGTGTGGTGTAAATATTATGCAGAAAATTCGGAGTGTGGAAATTAGGAGAAGGTGTGGAGTTAATAAAAGCATTAGTCAGAGGGCAGAAGAGGGGTTGTTGAGGTGGTTTGGTCATTTAGAGAGAATGGATCAAAGTAGAATGACATGGAATGCATATAAATCTATAGGGGAAGGAAGGAGGGGTAGGGGTCGTCCTCGAAAGGGTTGGAAAGAGGGGGTAAAGGAGGTTTTGTGGACGAGGGGCTTGGACTTCCAGCAAGCGTGTATGAGCGTGTTAGATAGGAGTGAATGGAGACGAATGATACTTGGGACCTGACGATCTGTTGGAGTGTGAGCAGGGTAATATTTAGTGAAGGGATTCAGGGAAACCGGTTATTTTCATATTGTCGGACTTGAGTCCTGGAAATGGGAAGTACAATGCCTGCACTTTAAAGGAGGGGTTTGGGATATTGGCACTATGGAGGGATATGTTGTGTATCTTTATATGTATATGCTTCTAAACTGTTGTGTTCTGAGCACCTCTGCAAAAACAGTGATAATGTGTGAGTGTGGTGAAAGTGTTGAATGATGAAAGTATTTTCTTTTTGGGGATTTTCTTTCTTTTTTGGGTCACCCTGCCTCGGTGGGAGACGGCCGACTTGTTAAAAAAAATAATATATATATATAATTTATATATATATATATAATTACATATATATAATTATATATATATAATTATATATATATACATATATATATAATTATATATATATATATATATAATTATATATATATATATATATATATAATTATATATATATATATATATAATTATAGGATGGGGTCCACCTCTGGTGTAAATTGTGGGACCCATAGCCTCGGAGAAGTGGATAAAAAGGCTTCAAGGAAGAATATTTGGATTTCTTCCTGAATTATATATATATATAATTATATATATATATATATAATTATATATATATATATATATATATATATATATATATATATATATATATATATATATATATATATAATTACATGTATAAAATATATGTAATTTACAGAGAGCAATCACAGTCAACAGGAGTCGAAGCCACATCAGGAGCGCCGGCAAGGTTCCCAAGTGACGCTCTACACCACTTGGCCACAGATGTCTTAAAAATTTGTGCATCATTGTTTACGAGCCATGTTTCTCCCTGCTCGGGCACACCAGTGGGCCTCAAGCATGCTATCAAGGTATTTCTTTGTCATCCTGTATGTTCTGACCTTACAAACGATTTTTATGTAACTGGATCCCACAGAAACAAGAGGAACGTACAGGAGGAGAATGAAATAACTTTAATGCCCCCCGAGGCTAGGTTCATGACCAGGCCTCAGCTTTCTGAGGCATCTGTGGCCAAGTGGTGCAGAGCGTCAATTGGGAAACTTGGACGCCTTCCTGTCGTGACTTTGAATCTTGCTAACTGCGTTTGTTATTATTTAGGGGAAGTCATGCTATTCCTAGCTTTTCTTATCACACTATGGCTATCTCCTAATTCACGCTATAGCTAACCACCCTCAATCATGCTATAGCTAGCTCCTCGGATCAAAAAAAAAAAACTTGGTTTTTGTCTGATGAAATTTCGGCTTTTCCCACTATGGCTAGACCCCTCCGGACATATGGCTAGCTGCAATTCCTCGAAACAAGACTGCATCACCACAAACAAGACTTTCACAGTTTCTTTTCCCCAAGAGTTTAACTCAGTTTCTTTGATTCAAGCTGAGTAATTCCCACCACCACACCATAAAAGGAACCTCCATTTCCTCTCATCAAGATTATTTATATGTATAAATGTAGACAATCGATATTTCGTTGAAAATTGATGAGATGGGGTCACTGATGTCCTTAGACTTTCGTGGCGTCGATATACCATTTTACAATGTCATGGTAAACTATTAAAGGTAAACTCCTAACCACTTATGTGGTAATAAGGCAGCGAAGGTAAGCTATACTCTTGGCTCCCAAAGCAGATGTGAATCATCTGCTCCATAATGCGATATATAAGCTACAGCTTTTATTCTAATAGGAAATAAAGATAGAAGTAAGCGCATCATGGTATTATCAGTGCGAAGCTGTCGCATGTAAACTATAATTGTGCTAAACAAACTTTTCCACATATCTTTAAACAAATGTATAAACAATCATTTATTGATATGCAGCAGACATTATTATTATATATATATACATTTGGCACATACACATATGTGCAAGATTACATGTTCCTGGTGAGCAAGCGTTACCATGACGGGGTATGCGACCAACCTACGCCTGAGGCAAGGTGGTAACGGTACTTCCATTCAGTCAGTCAGTCAGTCTGAAACACTCCAGAGTATCAATTTCCAACTAATTTTAGATCGCTGATTATGAATATGATGGTTAAAATTGTGTGTTAGTTCCACTTTTCAATATACACCTACGTGTCACAACGGGTTCCAACAGGCTTGTGGCAGTGTGTTTCTCACCACACTCACAGTCTCACTGACCTTCATTATTGTTCCAGCAGTCATAGAAGGTGGTTGTGATGTGCAAATTTATATTTTGATGCGTAAGGTAGGTGATTTCCTTAACCAAACACTTTATGAACTTATAATAAATATTCACTGAGCAAGCTGTTGATATGCACGTGAGGCATATATTAATTTTATTTTCCTACTGAATGCTATAAATACTTCTGCTTATCTGTCATTCTCTCTATTACAATCATAAATTAATGAATAAATTTTCTGTTTATCTTCTGTTTGTTGTTTTCTTCTTTCAGATGCCCCGTACTTGTGGGAACAAGGCAGACAACTTCTGCTACATTTCTGGTGAGGTGATCTTTGCATCACAGAAGCGCCGTATAACTGCTATGGTTAGAAAGGAATATCACCTATATTTTGGATGCAAGATTGATGACCAGGATAAGAACTAGGCTCCACATATGCTGCAATAATTGTGCTACTAACCTTTTCCAGTGGTTGATCAGGCAGAGGAAATGAATGCCTTTTGCTGTGCCAATGACATCGCGGGAGCCAACAGACAATAACAACAATTGTTATTTCTGAATGATACCTCCAGTACAGAAAGGCTTGACAAAGAAAGAAAAAGGGTCCATTAAATATTCAAACGTTCCATCAGTTATACACTCAGCTCCACATGGAGCTGATGCAAAAACTTCTGTATTCTTCAAGTCAGATGAAGAAAGTGGTGAGGAGGAAGAACAGAAGAATGACAGTACTGGATTACAGATTGACCGAAACTTTGATGAAGTACACTCCTCTAAGCCACATCTCATAACAAAAGGAAAACTCCATGACCTTGTCAGGTATCTGCAGCTACCTAAAAATAAGGATGAGCTGCTAGGCTCTTGTCTTCAACAGTGGAATCTCCTAACAGCTGATGTGAAGATTGCAGACTATTGCTGGACAATGGCAAGAGATGATTCTTCATCCCACTATTAGCGTCAAGCAAAAAGGCAGAGAGTAGGTACGGATTAAAGTTTAAAACATACTGACACATATTGCACGTTATAAAAAAATAATCAAATATTACATGTCTCGTATCTTTAAACCAATAGCCAATAAGTATTTCTCATGGTGATATTTGGATTCAGGACATGAAAATACTTAAGAATTTACTAATCTCATTTACGAAGCATACAACTTTTCAAAAATTATTGACCAATGTTACCTGGCCTCCTCACATACTGAAATATAATTAAACGCACGACCTCGTTAGAGTTACAGCTCCATGTGGGTGGAGTCTGGTCAAGACAACCGTTATGCTCTCTACCCTCTGGCAACAGACCGCGTAAGTGAGGCCTGCCAGGTCACAAGATTCTAAAGTTCGTATTGTCAACTGCCCCCAGAGATTTATTATCGAGAAAAACACAATTAGGAGTCATTGTTTAATTGTTATTTCTTACCTGTCCATAAAAACAAATGTGCCATGCACCAGTCATCCCGACACACCAACTCGTGGTAATCAATGAATCTCCTCAATAATGACACACCATTTGTTTACCCAAGAAAATTATCTCTCTTACCGGAGCATAATAAAGAATGTACCTGACATTACCTAGCACACACACACACACACACACACACACACACACACACACACACACACACACACACACACACACACACACACACGCACACAAAAGACATGAGAGGGGTGGGTAGATTGTAGACGATGTGAAGTTCATGAAAAGAATTCAGCCGGAGGAGGATGAGGCAGGAATACCCAACCAAGTGCAAAGACATGAAGACTGGGGAATAGCCAAGAAGACCGTAGACAGAGTAAAGTCTAGGAGAGCCAAAGACTACAAACCTCACTCAAGGAAAAGGATCTTAGAGTGTGTATAATAACGAGCACATCTCCTGAGGCACACATCAACCACATAACTGCTGCAGCATATGGATACCTAGCAAACCCAAGAATAGCTTTCTGACATCTCACTAAAGAGTTTCCATATTGGAGTATGCAGCTCCAGTATATAACCCCTTACCTGACCAAGCACTTAGGAAACTAGAGAAAGTGCAAAAGTTTGCAACATGACCAGTCCCGGTGCTAAGGGGCAGGTTCTGAGAGAACAGGTTAAGAAAACTCTGACGACACTAATGGACAGGAGGGACCGGGAGGACATAATAATGACATAAATTTCTAAGAGGAATCGACAAGGTGGACAGAGAGAGGATGCTACAGAGATGAAACAGCAACAGTCACAAATAGAAGTTGAAGACTCAGATGAGTCACACGTTAGGAAGTATTTTCTCAGCCACAGAGTTGTCAGGAAGTGGAATAGTCTAGAAATTGAGATAAAGAAGGCAGGTACCATATATAGTTTTAAGGGGTATGATAAAGGTCATAGAGGAGGGAGTGAACCTATTAGCCAACAGTGAAGAGGCGGGGCCACGAGCTATGAATCTACCCCTGCAACCACAGTTGGTGAGTACAATTAGATGAGAACACACACACACACACACACACACACACACACACACACACACACATACACACTAATATTTACAACAACTCTAACACACTCATCCCAATATACACACAGTCACACACCTAGTAACTACAAAATACACAAAAATGCGTGTACACACATGCACATTCACAGACACACACACATACACACAAACACACACACACACACATACACACACACACACACACACACACACACACACACGCCAACATAATCAAACTAACTCACCCTCACATTAACACATTAGTACACACCAGCACCTAAAAAGGGAGGATGTAGAGGCAAGGGAACCAAGGATGGTTGGTCTGATGAGAAAGTATTGACAGAAAGACTACAGAGCAAAATGGAACAAGAATGGGGATAAAGGCTAATCATGCTTTGCAATACAATCGTGAAGATATCTGAAGGGAGCAAGAAATGGGAGTTATGAGCTGTAGCTACTGAGACAAAGACACAGAGCCTGGAGGAAGAAGTGGGAATGCTGAAGCAGGATACCAGGAGGAGGACTGAAAGGAGCAATGAACAATAGAAACATCAGCAGGCAGAGAGGGGATTGAAGGAGGAGAAGGAGCTAAGAAGTGTCTTGAAGAATATCAGGCCAACGGAAGATGATAGTGAAAGCAAGAAATGAGATGCTTAAATTGGATCCAGAGATATGGACAGAAAAGTAATGGGATGAGAATGAGAGGTCAGTTAATAATTATCCATTGGCTTCATGAGGCTGGAGGGACAATCTATGATGAAAGATGACATTGGGAGGAAAAAGAGATTGCAAGCATCAACTCAATAACAGGAGAAATGGAAATGTCCCAGGTAACAAATTTTCACAGACATCTTGGTATTCAAGGGAAAAATCGCTGAGTCAGATTGACATTCAAGACATTCAAGTCCGTTAACTACTCCCATGAATATCAACGAGTGTACCTCGTTGAGTAAGAATATGTAAACCACACATTGTAAGCTTTGCAAGGAAATTTACATTTTCATTTTCATTTTCAAGAAATAAGAGTAAGAAGACACCAGTGGAAGGTAAGTGTGATAGGGCAGGTAACAACAGACAGGAAATCTCAGCCTCAGGGGGTAACAGGAAACACAAATGCTTACAGAATTCCCTCAACCCCTACCACCCCATACCAACCAAACACAATAACCAGAAACAAACACCACCCCACAGTCCTCCCTCCAGCACTAATACCACCATTACAGCAGCCTTTTACAATATCCAAACTTGACTTCCACACCCACAGTTCTCACAAACCCCTCCTTCCTCTCAAAATACAGTATTGGAAAGAAATCTGAAAGGTACACCAACACAGATGGATTAATAAGTAATGGTGAGGACTGGCAAGAACGAATAAGAACATAAGAACATAAGAATGTAGGAACACTGCAGAAGGCCTACTGGCCCATACGAGGCAGGTCCTTATCAAAACGACATCTACCTAAAGCTACTCAAGAAACAACTCCCGCACCCCCCAACACCAATCAAACCCAGCCCCTCCCACTCATATATTTGTCCAGTCTCTTCTTAAAGCTACCCAAGGTCCTAGCCTCTATCACCCCACTGGGAAGACTGTTCCACGCATCTACAACTCTGTTAGAAAACCAGTACTTACCTATGTCCTTTCTAAATCTAAATTTATCCAACTTAAATCCATTATTCCTGGTTCTTACCTGGTTCGACACCCTCAGTACTTTATTAATGTCTCCCTTGTTTATGCCCGTCATCCACTTATACACTTCAATGATATCTCCCCTCATTCTACGCCTCTCCAGAGAGTGGAGATTTAAGGCTTTAAGTATATCTTCATACGGGAGGTTCCTTACACAGTAAATCATTTTAGTCATTTTTCTCTGTATGTTCTCTAATGAGTCTATGTCCATCCTGTAGTAAGGGGACCAAAACTGAGCAGCATAATCTAAATGAGGCCTCACTAGTGATGTATAGAGCTGTAAAATAACTTTTGGACTTCTGTTACTTATACTTCTTGAGATAAATCCAAGTAATCTGTTGGCCTTGTTGCGCACACTGAGGCACTGCTGTCTTGGCTTTAGATTTCTGCTTACCATGACTCCCAAGTCTTTTTCACATTCTGTATGACCAAGCTCTACTTCACCTAGATTATAGCTTCGAGGGTTATTTTCATTACCAAGGGCAAGTACCTTACACTTATCCACATTAAACTTCATCTGCCATTTCTCAGACCAAGACATTAATTTGTTCAAATCGTCCTGGAGTTCATTGATATCCTCCTCAGAGTGAATTATACGGCCTATCTTTGTATCATCAGCAAACTTACTCATGTCACTAGTAATCCCTTCATCAAGGTCATTAATGTAAATTATGAACAAGAGAGGGCCTAAAACTGATCCTTGTGGAACGCCACTAGTGACTAATCCCCATTCAGATTTCACTCCATTAATGGTAACTCTCTGCTTTCTATTGGTAAGCCATGCCTCAATCCATGCTAGAACTTTACCTCCTATACCATGAGCTGCCACTTTTCTTAAGAGTCTCTTGTGAGGTACTCTGTCGAAGGCTTTACTAAAATCCAAATAAACAATATCATATTCCTTATCACTGTCAACTGCCTCAAATGTTCTATTGAAGAACGTCAGTAAGTTTGTCAGGCAGGAACGACCTCTCGTGAATCCATGCTGAGATTCATTTATCAAGTTATGCTCTTCAAGGTGACTTCTGGTAATGTCAGCTATAATTGATTCTAATAACTTGCCCACTATAGATGTCAGGCTTATTGGACGGTAATTTGAAGGAGTGGACTTATCCCCTGATTTGAATATAGGAACCACATTAGCCATCTTCCACATCTCTGGCACAACACTGGTAAGGATGGACGCATTGAATACACTCGTTAATGGCTGACTAAGCTCCATCTTGCATTCCTTAAGTACCCTTGAAAACAACTCATCGGGTCCCGGGGACTTATTTTGTTTCAGTTTGTCTATCTGTTTAATAACCATGTCCCTCGTGACAGTAATATTAGTTAACTTGAATTCATCACGAACTAAATAATTGTTAATTACTGGAATCTCATTTACATCTTCCTGTGTAAAAACTGACAAAAAATAGTCATTAAAAAAGGAACACATTTCCAGTTCATTATCCGTCAGCTGTCCATTCCCAGATTTCAGAGGTCCTACTTTTTCCTTCACCTTCGTCCTATACACTTGTGTACGAAATGGTATATAATACCGACAAGATGAGAGTAAGACACATGTGCAACATCTGGGTATGTTTATTGTAGACGTTTCGCCATCCAGTGGTTTTATCAATACAAATTCTAGGACATAACTTGAAGACAGTAGATCTAAGTACAGAAGATGAGGTAATCAGTCCCTCAACCTAGGAGTAGGTGCGAACAGCACCATAGTCTTGGAGATTCTTTCAGAATCTCCACGAACAGCACCATTGTCTTGGAGATTCTTTCAGAATCTCCACGACTATGGTGCTGTTCGCACCTACTCCTAGGTTGAGGGACTGATTACCTCATCTTCTGTACTTAGTTCTACTGTCTTCAAGTTATGTCCTAGAATTTGTATTGATAAAGCCACTGGATGGCGAAACGTCTACAATAAACATACCCAGATGTTGCACATGTGTGTTACTCTCGTCCTATACACTTGAAAGAACCCCTTTGGATTAGTCTTTGATTCATTAGCAACTCTAATTTCATAGTCACGTTTAGCCTTTCTAATCGCTTTTTTTACTTCTCTTTTAAGCTGAACATATTGGTCAGCAAGGTTAACCTCTCCTCTTCTGATGCGCCTATAAATTCCCCTTTTCTCCCCTAATAGATGCTTTAGCCTCCTGTTAACCCATTTGGGATCGTTATTATTAGACCTAATTTCTCTCTGAGGAATGTATATACTCTGGGCACTGTGTACATTATTAAGAAAACAATCATAAAAGCAGATCCCTTCATATTCATAAGTATGATTATCGTCAATAAAATCATTAGCTAGATAACCCCAATCAAGATTAGACAGATGTTCCCTAAGTCCATTATAATCGGCAGAACGAAAATCGGGGATTTTTACTGTATTATCATTATTCTTGCATTCCCAATTAATGCTAAAGGTGATGGATTTGTGATCACTTGCGCCAAGCTCTTCAGTGATCTCCAGATTATTCACGAGTGTTTCCTTATTTGACAAGACTAGGTCTAGCAAATTATTACCCCTGGTAATTTCAGTTACACTCTGTTTCAGAAAACAGTCCTGAACTGTTTCCATGAAGTCACTGGACTCTAGATTACCTGTCAAAGAATTCCAGTCAATTTGGCTAAAGTTAAAGTCGGCTACTATGACTACGTTACTGTGTACAGAAGCCCTAACAATTTCGTCCCAAAGAAGTCTCCCTCTATCGTGATCCAAGCCTGGAGGTCGGTATATTACACCTAGAATTAGTTTTTCTTGACCCTCCACGAACTCCACCCAAACAGACTCTGCCACCGCTCCATCCACTTTTATACCTGTTTTTATGCAGCAATTAATATTTTCTCGAACATACAATGCAACTCCTCCCCCCTTCCCATTACATCTATCCACATTGAATAACTTAAATCCCTGAATATTTCACTCAACAGTCATATCCCGACTCTTTAAATCATACCACGTTTCAGTTAATGCAATGATATCAAAGTTCCCAGCACATGCTACCAAACGTAGTTCATTAATTTTATTTCTTGCACTTCGACTGTTAGCATAAAATACCATCATATGTTTTTTCTTCTGCACATTTTTCCTATTCATCTTTGTTTTTACACAATTTCTGAAATTATCATTACCCAGAGTTACTCCATGACATCATTGATGTATCCCCAGACATGATAAATTAGACACATGTGAAACATTTGGGTATCTTTAATAAGGAAACATTTCTTTATTAAAGATTTCCAAATGTTGCACATGTGTCTAGTTTATCAACCTGTCGGTTCTCTATCTGACACTGCTACATCTTGCGATCTTAATACAGGAAATTCATCAACTTGCCTAACCCATTTGCATGACTTACTTCCACATTTGTCAAATGTAATACCACATACGACTGCTGCACCTCTCCTGCCTACAGTATATAAGCCACTTCTTTGCACATATGCTGTATTCTTTTCAAGACTGATGGACTGGTCACATCGACTCAAGGCTGAGGGACTGATTACCTCAAACTCTTCCTGTTCTTCAACATTCTCCTTTGTATGAATTGATAAAGCCACTGTGTGGCGAAACGTTTCCTTATTAAGGATATCCAAATGTTGCGCATGTGTCTAATTTATCAACTTGTCGGTTCTCTGAACCATTCATCTACATCCCCAGACAACATAGCACTCATGGAGACAAAGCTCACGGGAATGATAACAAATGAGATGTTTATGAAGGATATCAGATCCTGATGATAGATATAAGGAAGAGAGTGGGAAAAGGGGTTGCACTGCTAATTAAAATTCAATGAAGTTATGAGGATATGGGAGGATTGGATAGAGGGAAAGGAGATGACTTCATAGTAGGAACGCTTCAAACTGGGGTCCAAAGATGATCCTAGCAGTGATGCACAACCCACCATTGAACAGCAAGAAACAAAGAAAAGAGTACAATGAGAGCAACATAGCAATGGTGAATACATTAACCAAGGTGGCCTGAAGGGTATACATGGGTAGGACAAAGTTACTCATCAGGAGGGATTTCAATCACAAGGCTGACTGGAAAACCTAGAGCCCCTATTGGACCAGAAACATAGTGGGCTAAGATGCAACATATTAGGGATGCAGTCAGAAAAAGAGAAGAGGATGTTCCTAAAAGGCTGGACCTCACATTCACCTAGAACAGTTCAGACTTAGTGGATGTTACACATGAAATGTCCCATGGAGCTAGTGACCACGTGGTCCTAAGATTCGCGATATCTTGTAGAGTTAACAATGGAGAATGAAGCAGCGTGAAAAGGAAGGGAGAAGCCAGACTCCAAAAAAGGGGACTACACGGGTATGAGGCGGTTCCTGCATGAGGTGCATTGAGAAAGAGAACTAGAGGGAATGACAGTAAATGAAACGATGGAACAAGTCACTACAAATTGCAGTGAAGTAGAGCCCATGGTTTATCTGGAGTTGTAAAGAGGCCAAAGCCAAGTGTGCTAGAGCAGACTTGGCTTTGGCAGAACCAGAAATGAATTTGCACGGATGAGGAGAGAAGCCCAGCGGCAATATAAGAATTCCATTGCATCAAAAGCCAAATCTGAACCAAAGTTATTCAATAGTCACATCAGGAGTTAAACTGCAGTCAACGACCACGTAATAAGGTTGAGGAAGGAGGAAGGGGAGCTCACAGCGAGTGACCAAGATGTATATGATGAGCTTAACACAAGAATTAGAGAAGTATTCACAGTGGACACAAATGCTTCCAGTAAACCGAGTCGGTAGTGAAAACCAGCAAGTACTGGACATACTGGAGGAGGTGAAGAAACTGCTAGGTGAAATAAATACCTCGAAGGCGGTGGGCCCAGATGACATCACTCCATGGTTATTGAGAGTGGGAGCCGAGGAACTGTGTTTGCCGCTAGCAGCAATATTCAGTAAATCTATCGAAACACTGCAATTGTCTGAGGTGTGGAAGACAGCTAATATTGTTCCAGTTTTTAAGAAAGGAGAGAAATAAATAGCAGTAAAGTACAGAGCAGTGTCATTGATATCAGAAGAGTGGTGGAGCACATAGTAAGGATTGTTCTCATACATGACAATCAGCACGGTTTCAGGGATGGAAAATCCTGTCATGAGAGACCGATGGGTAGATTGTATCTTTTTGGACTGCGAAAAGGCTGTCGACACAGTACCACCCAAGAGACTGGTTCAAAAACTAGAGGAACAGGCAGGAATAGAAGAGAAAGTACTGCAGTAATAAGGGAATACCTGCTAGGAAGGAAACCACAAGTGCTGGTACGTAATGAGGTGTCAGAGTGGGCCGATGTGTCGAGTGCTGTCCGGTAGTGTTTCTTGTAAACTAGATGATATGATGGAAGGGATAGATTCAAAAGTATCCCAGTTTGCCGATGATGTGAAAATATAAGAACCCAAACAGTGTGACTTTGTAAATGGTCCAAGTCGGACCGAAACGTCGTCGTAAGCTTCTCTCTTTTATATGCGGTTTATTTGTGTATCGTTCCAGTCACGGTATTGTGCCTTTTTTTTTATCTATAAGAACCCAATTGGACGAGAGTTAGATAAGATTACAAGGGGATCTAGACAGGCTGCAAGCCTGGTCGGACAAACGGCTCCTGGAGTTTAACCCCAGCTATTGCAAAGATATGAAGACTGGGGAAGGGCAAATAAGCTCGCAGATGGAGTACAGACTACGGGATTGTGAAGGCTTACTCAGCCCTGTAACAACTTCAGACAGTATTACCAAGGCTGGCTCCTCCTCAGGAAAATTAATGAATAGAAAAAGAAATAATAACAGACAAACATAAACACTTTATTATATAGAAAATATAAAATATAAAACACTTAAATATGAAATATTAATCCTACATTAAAGAAAATGAAAAATGAAAAATATAAATGATAACTGAATTCAACGCTAATATGTATATATAAAACTTGGGTGTCTGGTGTTGGTGACACTGCGTGTTGTTGCAATCGTAGCCGTTGCCGATGATGGGGGGGGGGTCGCAGGTGTTGATGACAACCCACCGGCTCGTTCTTCACAGATTTTCTAGCCGTCAATAATCCGTCCAGATGACAGGAAAGCAGGTTTTTTACCACTGCAATGATGAGGGGTTATATCCTGCTACTTGCATACACAAACAGGTAAGTGGATCAAAAATTTGGGACGTCTCAGACCGTTAGTCCGTCTCCTTCAATTCTACTCGTTGATTGGCAGGTGACCCTCTCTGTCATTCCAAGCTGTAAAGAGAGACAGATTACCCACTGCTTAAGAAATCACTCTCCATGATAAGTACAATACCTAAAAGATGTGGTGATTATTAAAACATTTTAATCTATCAAGACTGAAATGACTAAGTTAATTATTGGTCAAAAGTGAAGCTTTCAACCAATAAGTCCACTAAAATATGATCAGGCGTGTACTTACAGTAGTGCTGGGAGCTGTGAGTCGAGTGATTTACTTTTTGACAGGAGCCCCCACACGTCAGCTTTCGGGGGGGGGGAAGAGGGAGGGGAAGAGATAGCGGGAGCTAGACTGACCCTACCTTAAAACAAGCAGCCGGCAATCAAACTATCACTTTCGGGGAGGGGGAAAAAGGGGGGGTAGGAATAGCGGGAGCGGGACTTACCCTACCTTAACAAGTAGCCGGCAATGAAACTATTGTTACTATACACTCCCTCGCTACTCCTATCTATTGAACTTTTCCCTCACAGGGATCAAAGGCTGCAAACCTCACTTAAGGGAATGATCTTGGGGTGAGGATTATATCAATCAAATATTGCATGACCGATGTCGGTTTAACGCTTTACTTGATTATATTAATGGTAATAATCAATCAAATAACTGATGCAGCATATTGGCGCCTGGCTAACCTGAGAATTGCATTTCAATATCTAAGTAACGAATCATTCGTGACACTGTACATCGCATACGTCAGGCCCATATTGGAATATACAGCACCATTATGGAAATCACACCTGGTAAAACACTTCAAATAATTGAAAAAAGTTCAAAAATTTGCGACAAGACTTGTCCCGGAGCTGAGGAGATGTTTTTAAATACATGAGTGAGAGGGGGTTGGATTTGATTGGGACTTTCGTATGAGTAAATAGAATTATCAAAGCTTATTTCTTGGGTAGCATTGAAAATTAAGTTGGGCAAATATTTTGTTAGTGGGATGGATTGTGAAGGAAATGCCTAGTATGGGGTAACAGGCCTTCTGCAGTGTTCCCCCTTTCTTATGTTCTTATATTCTTTAAGGTAGTTTAACGTGTTGACACTAGAGGATAGTTCTAAAACCCATTTTAAAAACGTGATCGTAGATCTATCACACACTTTGCAAAAATGATAATAGATCTAACACCCAATTTAAAAACATGATCGTAGATTAAATACGTTTATGGAGCAACCAGCCATGTGACCGATGTTGTAGTAGCCAGGTTTATAAGTAGTTCTGTCATCAGACACACAGTTGATGACCAAAGTATGTGATCAGTCACTGGATCCCGAGGAACTTACTTTGATCTGAAGGCGAGCACAATGAGTCGTCTTTTCCATAATATGTAGAATATTTGACCTCCACGATTATGTGGACCAAAATGTTTTCACTTATGGAAATAAATGGTATAAAATACCGACACAATGGCAATATAAACACAAATGCAGTATAATGTGATCCTTTATTGACTACGTTTCGCCCACACAGTGGGCTTTTTCAAGTCACAAACAGAACTACCTGGGGTGGAAGGAACGCGAGTATTTATAGTCCGGCTGAGGTCAGGTGAAGAATGCTGCATCTGATGATGTACCGAGTTGGGTTGTAGAGTCTAAAAACTTGGGTAGCTTGGAAAGGAGACTGGACAAGTTTGTGAGCAGACCTTCTACAGTGTTCTTATGTGGGATAGCGATGAAGAAGTTTCTTGGCAAGTGGTTCAGCTATGTTATAGAAGCCACTATTCTGGTTGAAGTTGTCGGATATAGAAATAAGTGATGATTCCAGGATTCTTCGGTATTGAGTGTTGTCTTCTGTGGCGATAAGTCTTGAGTTTCTGTAGTTTATCAAGTGGTTGTGTGAATTACGGTGTTGTACGCAGGCATTCCTTGTGTCGTCAGACCTGCTTGCGTATTGGTGTTCTGAAATACGTGTTTGGAGGTCCCTTGATGTTTCGCCCACGTATGACTTGTTGCAGTCATTACAAGGGATTATGTATACCCCTGCAGAGGATGGAGGCTTGTCCTGCCTACTACTGGTGATGTCCTTGATGGTCGTGGTTGTGGAGGTAGATACTTGGAATGATGTTTTGGCAAAGATGTTGGAAACATGTTTGGCAATGGAGTTGGTGGGAAGGACTATGTATCTCTTCTCGGCAGTGTCTTCTCTGGGTGTGTTGAAGATGTTTAGTGCTCGCCGTCTGCAGTCTCTGATGAAGTGACGAGGATAGTGGAGTTTGGAAAATACTTGTTCAATTATAGTGCATTCTTCCTCAAGGAACTCGTTGCTGCAGATTCTGAGTGCACGCAGGAAGAAGCCTATAACTACACCACGTTTGGTTTTGGTGTCGTGGTGAGAGTAGAAGTGGAGAAGATCGTTTTGGTTGGTGGGTTTTCGATAGACTTTAAAACGAAGTTCGTGGTCAGCTTTGCAGAGTAGAACATCAAGGAAAGTGTGAACTGGATTGAAGGCTCGACCTGGTTGAGCTTGTCTTGGAGAGCTTGAACGTTGAAGCGTTTAGGAGTTATGAGGAGAATGTCGTCAACATAACGGAGCCAGGTGACAGACGAAGGAATAATGGTGGAGAAACGTTCGGCTTCTAGATGTTCCATGTATAGGTTCGCCAGGACTGCACTGAGTGGCGAACCCATGGGTAGTCCAAAAGTCTGCTGAAAGAGGTGATTTTCAAAAGAGAAACACGTAAAGCCAACACATAGTTCAACCAGGTCGATGAAATCGCTGGCTGGAATGGGAAGATCAAGTGAATCGTCAATTTTCTTGCGCAAGAGATCGATGGCTTGTTTAGTAGAAGGTCTGCTCACAAACTTGTCCAGTCTCCTTTCCAAGCTACCCAAGTTTTTAGACTCTACAACCCAACTCGGTACATCATCAGATGCAGCATTCTTCACCTGACCTCAGCCGGACTATAAATACTCGCGTTCCTTCCACCCCAGGTAGTTCTGTTTGTGACTTGAAAAAGCCCACTGTGTGGGCGAAACGTAGTCAATAAAGGATCACATTATACTGCATTTGTGTTTATATTGCCATTGTGTCGGTATTTTATACCATTTATTTCCATCGTGTCAAACACTGCAGTAGAAATGGATCCTTCACACAGAGAATACCTGGACCTTCTTCTAAAAGCTTACTCACTTCGCAACAGACACAATTTTCTTCGTGACTGCATCCAAGAAATGGTCTTACCAAGATCTACTCCTCCTCAAATTGCCAACATCAAACCACCTTTCTCCGCTACAGCTCGGACCTACCTTGAAGAGTGTGCAGATGACTTAAACAATGCTACAAAGGAAGCTTTTCTCCAAGCCAGAACACTAGGCACAACACTCCGGGGCAACATGAACAGACGCACCGCCGAAATCATTCGCAGCAGAGTTACCACAGCGAATGTTCAACAGAAGATCAGACTTACTAGGAAACTACAAACACTCTGCGATAATAGTAATTGGAAAAGTTTAGGAAGACCTGAAATTATTCAAAATCTTTCATCTCGTCCACTGTCAACCACAGAAACTGAAGCCCTCAGCTTAGGCCTCAAATTCGCAACAGGAATTACGAAACCAAAACAAGACCTCAATTTCATCGCCAAAAACTACAGACACAATGACTCCGACTTCCAAAAAGGCTATCTTCAAGGCATCATCTCAGCAGCCATCTCAACACGCAGCTCCCCAGTCATACCCCGACGTTACATCAATGCACTCAAAGGTTTAGCAGAAGACACGACCATCAGGGTCACCACCGCTGATAAAGGAGGTGGTGTTGTTATCATGAACACTGACGATTACAGGAACAAAATGCTCAATCTACTTAATGACCCAGATACCTACAAACCTCTCACAACTGACCAAGTGGACAACCTTACTAAAACTTTTCTTCAAAGGACTCGCCGCATTCTGAGGAGCTCAGAACAAGGGAAGAAACTTCTGCACACCATGCCCAGCAACCCCAGACCTGCCAGAATGTACGGCCTGCCAAAGACTCACAAGCCTGGTATCCCACTGAGGCCCATATCCTCGGGAATAGGCAGTGCTCCCCACCAGCTCTCAGGAATTCTCGCCAAACACCTCTCGAAACTCTTGGGCACTATCAGTCCAGCACATCTCAAACACTCAGGTGATCTTCTCAATCGCATTCGCAACATCAACATCAGGAACAAGAAACTTTCCAGCCTTGACGTGACTTCCCTATTCACTAAAGTACCTACTAAACAAGCCATCGATCTCTTGCGCAAGAAAATTGACGATTCACTTGATCTTCCCATTCCAGCCAGCGATTTCATCGACCTGGTTGAACTATGTGTTGGCTTTACGTGTTTCTCTTTTGAAAATCACCTCGAAAAAACCTCCATCCCCCTTGAAATTTCATAACCCCCTTGTAATGACTGAAAAGGGCCCCGGCTTTGGGGCGAAAAAAAAAGGACCTCCAAACAAAATTTCGGAACCCAATACGAAGCAGGTCTGACGACGGAAAATGTTGGTACAACCCTAATTCACACAACCATTGAAAAACTCAGAAACCCCAAAAACATCATACAGAAGACCCTCAATACCGAAAAAAATCTGGAATCATCATTTTATTTTAAAAAATTTCAGCGGAATAGTGGCTTCTATAACATACGGAAATTTTGCCAAAACTTCTTCACCCTTATCACAAGAACACGGGTAGAAGGTCTGTTTCCAAAATTTGTCAGTCCCCTTTCCCAACCCCCATTTTTTAGACTCTACAAAACTCGGTACATCATCAGATGCAGCATTCTTCCCCGACCTCAGCCGGACTATAAATATTTCGCGTTCCTTCCCCCCAGGTAGTTCTGTTTGTGACGAAAAAGCCCACTGTGTGGGCAGAGCTAGTCAAAAAAGGGGATCTTTTCCTGCATTTGTGTTTATATTGCCTTTTTTCACTTAATAACGATCACTGGAGGACTTTCCCCTTCCCTTTAAAATTATACTGTTTTAATCAGGGGGGGAAAAGGGGACTTTTATGTTTTTTTTTATTTTTTATTTAGAATAAAATTACAATAAATAAAAAAGATACAGTGTCTGATTTTTCCCTTAAAAAAACAATCTTTTCCCTCATAAGCAAAACATACAAATGTTACACTCCCTTAAAATATTCCCCTTCAAATGACTCAGTACAACCACCAACCGTGTGCGAAAACAAGTTTACACAATATTATATCCGACATCAACCCACATCTTTTTCAAGTTACAATAACATGTAAAATTACCACACACCTCATACATGAAAAATTCCCTTTTTCCCCAAAAACAAAAAAAAAACTGTCAAGCAATCTTATTAAAAAAAATTCTAAATTCCCCCTTCCCCAAACCCAATATACACATTAATTCATGTAAAAAAGTTGTTAGACAAAAAACCCACACCCCAGCCCCCCACACCCCAGTACACCCCCCCCCCCCAGTCCCCCACACCCCAGTCACCCCCCCCCGGGAACCCCCCCCCAAAACCCCCCGGATCATACCATTTTTTTCAGTGAACAAAACCAGATAACCAACGTAATTAAAACCAAATTTTTAAATTTTTTAAAAATCAAAAAAATCCTCTTTAGCATAAGATTTTATAGATTATCCAACATGATAATAATATTTAGAAAAAGGACATAATATTGAACTTAGTATTATGACTATAACTAAAACCATAATAAAATTTTGAATGGCGTACCCTTGGAACATTTCACATAATATTTTACGGACTCACATATAACATATAAAATATTACAAAAGTTGTTAAGTATCCACAAGACTTATAAAAAATTTTAAAATTCACGGGGAATTATATCAGTGTCTTAACATGTTCTTTTAACACATAATTTTTAAAAATAGAATCAGTTTTTAAGCCTCCTCGCTTTCCCCATCCCCAATTTAGACATTAATGAAAAACATTCAAAAACAAATTTTTTTGGGTAGTTCACCTCCCCCCCTTCCTTTTTCCTAAAGATCACCCAATTTTTTCTTCATTTTTTATTCCACAAATTTTTCCACTGCAAATTGCAAATGTGGGGTATGTGGGGCACCCCCACAAAATTTTTCTTGAACAGATATTAAATTTAAGATGGGTATAAAATTAACCAGTCTTCTTAAAAATTTTTTACATAAGTGTAAATCATCACAAGGCCCAAAAAACAAAAATATGTTTGTTAGATGAATGTGTTCAGCCCACCCAGTCTTGGGTAAATGCTATTCCCCCCGTTGATGGACTAACCCATGGGCCTCAGGTTAAAGGGCCCTGATTGCCTCTTCCCCCTCCTGTTCTTCAAAGTTTCCCCCTACGTATGGACTGAGTGAAGCCACTGTGGGGGGCGCGTTTCCTCAATAAAGATCCCCAAAGGGGTTTGACTGTGTCTAATTTATAAACATGATAAAATATAAACCCCCAGAAAAATTACCTAAGCCCCCAACCCTGCCCAGTATTTAAATAATTACCCTAACAAAAAAAATTTTTTATGACTTACATGTAGAACTAAGTTGAAATCAGGGTGACTGACCAAAAAATATAAATTTAAAACCGGGAACAAAACCGGGCCCAAAATTTGGGTTCCCCTCCCACCCCTCACATCTCAAACCAAAACCTCCAAAAAATTTCCACGCCTACCATACATTAAGGGGCCTCCCCCCTTGCCCCCCCCCAGGGCCCGGGGGTTTTTAACAGGGGGTTCCCTTCCCCACCGAAAAACCCTAAAACCCCAAACCCCCCCCCATAGATTTCTTTTCCACCAAAATTGTTCTGGGGGCCTTGCTGCTCCCCTTTTATCCCCCCTTTTCCCCTTTAATCTGCCTCTTTCCCCCAGAAACATGCAAATAATCTGCCAAACATACATCAAACCCTTTCCCCACTTCTGGGTTTTAACCCCACTGGCCACCCGACAAGGTCAAAAAACGAAACCCCCCACAACACCCCGAAAACCCCTCCATCAGACCCTCCCCCCCCAAAGACGGACAAAAAATATCCACATGATAGGGGGTTTTTCCCCCTTCCCCACAGAACAAACATTTTCCCCCCCTCCCCCCTTTTTATGAAACCCTTGCTTGGATGCCCCCTACCCCATGAAAAACGGGTTTTCAAACTCCTGACCCTTGCTGGTATCCTAAGCACCCTAAGTCCCTCCATATTACCTGCCAGTTATACATGGGGTACTTTAAAACTTGAACCCCCCTTCCCCCACACCACCCCCCAATTTTAAACCCCTAAAATTAAACCTGTCCCCTGCCCAAAAGAACCTCAGCAAATCCTCACAATTCCTCAATTTCCCCTGCCACTCCCCAGTTTCTGGCATCCCCCATCCCCCTACCCCACCCCTAACCCCCCCCCCACCCAAAAGACACCTCTGCAAATATGGGGCCATCCCCCCCAAATTTAAAACCCAACAATCCCTGGCCCCCGTTTCACCTCCCTCAAACCTCCTTAAAAACCGGGCCCCAAAAAACCCCCACACAAACCTCAAACCCTCCTCTGCATTTCCTGAATGTCCTGCCCCCTAAAAGGGAAAACACCCTTGCACCCCATCCCTTATATACACCAGCGATTTTTAAAAAAAGCCCTCTGCTGTAATGCCCCCTTCCAAACCCTCAAACCTTTAACCCTTTCCTATCCCTATGTGACTAGTTCGGGGTTTGTTTTCCCCCCTCACTCCTGCATCTGCGCCATATCCATTCCAAAAACCCTCAGTCTGTCAACCTGTCCATCCATCTCCTCCCCAATCTCCCCCCCAAACAAGCCCCTACCCCCAAAACCTCGACTTTGCAAGATTAACCCATCGAAACCCCCCCCAAACTCTTAATCCCTCCCCCACCTTTTTTTCCCCCCAATTTCTGGAACAGTTTGTGTCATCAACATCCCAAAAAATTTCCCCCCTTCGCCCCCCCTCCCCCAATTCACTTCCAGGCCTCAAAAAAAGGATGCCACATCCCGAAACCGGGGGCAGGAAACCCCTCCCTTTAAATTAAGCCCTGTTCCACCCTTTCCTCCCCAGCCTTCCATTAACCTGCCCCTCAGGGCTGCCCCCCTTTGGGGTGCACCCCATCCCCTACCCCCCCCAAAAACCCCTTCCCCCAAACAGCCCCAAAAAATTTCCCCTCTTCACCCCAGTCAAAACCCCGACCCAACCCAAACCCAAAAACGCCCCCCCCCAAGGCATTTTCTTAAAAAACCCTTTTTCCCCACTGTACCCATTCTTTCTTCGCCCCGGTTTCCCCTCCCCCTATGTAGGGCTTTTCCCAATTACCTTTTTTTAATCTGTTCCCAATATCTTTGAAAAATTTATAATTTTGAAAAATTAATGACAAACGGACAATAATCCCCCCCAAATTTTCCCCTCCCCCCCTTCGGCACCAAGACAACCCCAAAGTTCTCTTATTTCCCCCATCCTCCCACTCCAACATATAAATTCCCAGAACTGCCCAAAGGCACTCCTCAGACTCCCCCCAATGTGCTCTATAAAAATCATTAGATAAACCATCTATTCCCGATGCCTTCCCTGGCTCAACCCTTTCCCACCCCCTCCCCCACCTCTGCCTCCTTTAAAGCTGCCCCCCAACTGTTCCGGGCCCCCCTCCCCCAAACCCCGAAAACCCCATAATCCAAATGAATCCATCCCAACAACCCCTTCCCCCCTCTTCCATTTTTTAGAAAACCCAAAATCTGCCCTCCCACTTTTTGTTTTTCTGTATCAGAAAGACCCCCAAAACCCCTTCCCTAACCCCCACCTCCCCCCCCACCAAAAGTGCCCCCAGTAGTCCCCAACTGTCTGTCCTTAATTTCCTTAGTACATACCCTGCCTAACATAAATCCTTTTCCCCCTTGCCCCCTTTAAATCCCCCACCATAGGTGTGGTCCACCTGATCCCCTGAACCACAACCACCCCACATCCGGTAAAACATCCCCTTAAAAAACACCACCCACCCCTAATTTCACATCTCCATGCCCAATCCACAATTCCAATCTCCCCCAACCCATCGAAAAAGGGAGGTAAACCCCGGATAGTAAAAAAAAACGTCCTAAAAAATCTGCTTTTACCCCTCCTTTTTGCTAATTGCAGGCATATAAACCCCCCAAAAAACCCCTTTTTCTCCCTCCCAAAACCCATCCACCCCAACAACCCCCCCCTCCCCCTTCCCCCCCACCCCGGGCACAATGGGCTGGTCTCCTTTACCCAAAAAAAACCCTCCTCCTTAAAAACCCAATAATACAAAAAATCTTATATCCCCCCAATTTTCAACTCACAACCTGACCCTTGGGTTTGGGTCTTACAAAAAAAACGTCCCCCGTCATCCTTCTGGGGAATCCAGCCCGACCCTTTTTCTTCCCTTCTTGGGGCCATTAATTTTTTAAGTCCACCGGGTTTTCAAAGGAAAAAAGGATTTCCTCCCGTCCGCTGTCCCCCCCCTCCCCCCCGGGTGCTCCCTCTTTCCCTTTCCCTTTTTAATCCTTCCCCCCCCCCTCTGACCCTCCCCCCATTTTTCCCGCCCCCCCTTGTGGTTTTTCAAAATTCCACCTCCCCGCCCCTTCTTACCTGGGTCTCTGCCCAGGTGTTACTTCCAATTCGGGGCAAACCCCGAGGGCCCCTTCCTAGAGCCACCCACCCAAACTCATTTTCTTCCTCCCGGTACATCTTCCCCGATGTACCTCCTTTTTTCAATGTTTCCTGGCCTCGCTCATTTTAATCTTCCCCTTTCTCACCCAGCCCCTTTCCCTCTGCTGCACATCACTGGAAACCCTTCCCCCCAGGTCCTCTCCGCCAAAACGTCCTCCAAAAAAATGTAGCACAGACTCAATAACACCTTAAATTTACATTGCCCCCTTTAGCCCCCCCCACAGGCCTTGGGGGGCCTCACTGGCCTCCTCCCGGGGGGGTGAAACGTCCCCCCAAAAGGTCCCCCTCCTTCTCCCCTCCTCCCCGAAACCGTCCCATTCCTCCCCCGTCCCCCGTATTTTCCCGCTTGGGGCCTCCTCCCAAAGGGGTTTGGGACACCTGGGGCGCTCTACTTTGTTCGCCCCATTTCTCTCAAGTCCAAAAACGGGACGTCTTCTTTTGCCCCTTTAAAGCACATAGACCCCGAGTTCTGTTTCCCGTCAACAGAACCCTTTAAGGGGTTTGGCCCTTTTGTCATCTTAGGGGTGGAACCTTCCCGGGGCCTTATGGGGCCCTCCCTATACCCCCCCTCGAAATTTATGCCCAAAACCCTGGGTTCTGAAGGAAAGTCCTCTATTCAAAAATTCGTCGCCTCAACGGGGCATTCGTCCCCCAACCCATGTGGGATGAGACCATGCAGCCACACCTCCACCGTCAAAATTAAGGCACATCCGTCGTTTCTGGTACTCCCGCCACCCACACTGAGGGCCCGGCCTCTAAAAATTCAAAAGACTCTTGCAACCCCCTTTAGGCAACACCCTACAACTCCCCCATTAGGGATGCCGTAGAAAATCCCAATAATGGCCCGGAAGGAGCCCTTTATCGTAAACAGTGCTCAATGATCCCCGTATCAGCTCGATGGAAACAGTGTTAACCCTCTTGCCGGCCCATCCGCCATCTTGGGACACTGAAAACTGGGGAAACCAGTTGGAATTGGGGGCTACTGCGCAACCTGTCCCACGGGCCCGGGGGCAAAGTGGACAATCGTTTTTTAAAAAATTATTGCAAAAAAGAGCATACGAAAACTTCTCGTGGGAAAATATTTTTAAAAGAAAAGTAGTTTGTAGAAAATTTTTTGGGGAACCAAGATGGTGGGGGTCTCCAAAAGAAAGGGTTAAATGATTTTTGGAGTGTTGGGGGTGGGAAAGGGATTTAAACAATTTCATTGGACATATTTTTCTTAGGTAAAGAATTTTAAATAAAAAGGATATAAATGGAAAATGTAAAAATTCTGCAAAAAATTAAAGGCAAAGAAATTTTCATGGATGAAAAATGAACAAATTGAAGGGGAAAAATTTTTATCTGGGAAACGTTATAAGGTGTTGGTGGGACGTCTTTGGGCCCACTAAGTACCCCAAAAACTTGATAATTTTTTTATTTATGGGCAAATCAGATCCTGGGAAAAGCATGAAGCTAAATTTATACGAAAGAGACAACTCTTATTTTTTGATGCAGATAAGGGGGAAGGAAAATATTTTTTTGTCCACTTTCAGTAAAATTAACCCCAAAATTTTAATTTGTGAAATATAGAATAGAGAAAAAAATAATAATTAATAAAATCTCAGCTAGGATAGGTGTGGCTGGGTGTTTGATGTCTCAGGTAACCAGAAGTTTGAGCAGGTAAAAGTTGCCAAAATGGTTTTCCCCAAAAAAACTTAGTATAAAACATGTTTTTTTTATATGCATGTTAGTATAAAAACGCATATACTTTGAATAATCTCATGAAGGGAAAATTTTTCTTGAAGACCGCGTATTGTTTTTAAAATTTTCAAATGTTTAAAAGGGGATGGGATGAAGAGTGGAAAACAATATAAATTTTTATATGAAACGACGAGGGTTCATTTAAAAATTGTGAAGAATTTTAAAAAAATTTTTTTCTGCCCGAAATTTTTATAGAATTGGTGTATTCAGTTAAAAAAGAAATGTTTTTGTTTTTTCATCAATAACCCCACATAAGAGAGAGGAGCTTGACTACTTTTCAGTCCCCACTTGGAACATTTACAGTCCCTCTATATTGTTTCCCGTCTCGGTATTAAAACCTTTTTGTTATTCAGTTTTTTAATGATATTAATTAAAAGGTGGGTTATGTTCATTCATAAGAAGAGACTGAGGGCAAAATTTGAAAAAAGACTGAAAAATGGCTGTTTTTGGGGTTTAAAATTTTTTTGGAGAAAGATTGTGAATGAGCTGGGCCCCTTATCCTAAGGGTTTTCTTCCCAAAACCCCAAAAAATTTTGAAAAAAGGGTCCCGAAATTCCTGGGAACTCATTTTTGACTCTGGCTTTTAGTTGTGCGTACCTAAGTTTAGTACCTTTAGTTGTTGCCTAAATTGGGACATGAGTTTTTTGCCCCAAAAAAGGTTTAAAAAAAATAATTTTTGCGTCCTAAGTTTAATTTCATGAGTTTTTGCGTACCTAAGTTAATTTCATGAGGGTTGGGCCCTACCCAAGTTGGGACATGGAGTTGGGGCCCTAAGTTAATTCATGAGTTGTGCGTACATGGGTTAGTCTAGGTTTATCCACATCTCTGGGAGAGGTTTCCCAGTCAAAAAATCGGAAACCCCGTGATTTCGTTGTTTATGGATGGGTTTTGAAAGATCTTACTAAGGGTTTGGGAAAATTTTCAATACCACGAAACAACTCTTGGGAAAAGATTTCCCGAATGAGGTTTTTTTGATGCTGGTGAGGGCTTTTGATCTTGACCTGTCTCCATTTTCCTAAAAAGGGGCCTGAATAACTTTCATCCCCCCCTTTTTTCCCCCGTGCCCCTTTTTAATCCTACGGGTTTAGCGCCCCCCAAAATGATTATAAAAAAAAATTTGAAAAAGTGATGGAGAAACATTAAAAGAATTAAGGATGGTTAAATTTGGTTATCAAAAAAATTTTTAATCTAAGTCACATGAAAATGAAAAAAAAATTGAGGGGACCCCCAAGTGGGTGAAAGGGGAAGGAAAAGAAAGGCTTTTTATTTTTTGGCAAAAAATTTAAAAAAAATTTTGAAGAAACTTTAGGGTTATTTACCCAGAACGGGGAATTTTGCCCTGAGGGCCCCTTTGGGTAAGAAAATTTAAAGACAGTTTCGTTCGTACAACATTTAAAATATTTTTAACCCCAACCCAAAAACCACCCTTTTTTTATTTAAAATTTTAATTTAAAAATTTTTTAACAACTATACTTTAAGAATTTTAAATTTGGTTAAAAATAGGGGAAAAATTAAAAGGTTGAGAAAAGAGAGATGAAAAGAGCGAAGCAGAGTTGGGGGGTTGGGGGTTTGAAAATTTGGTGGTAGTGATTTTTTTCC